>NW_006800489.1:83232-152172 GCF_000485575.1 Poecilia formosa | reverse complement strand
ACAAAAAGTTAAAGTACCTCTCAGCTGTTTGGCTGGTATGTAAATTAAACTGTAAGGAGAATATCAAAGGAGATTCTATTTATTAGCATGTATATCCAAATAATGAGTGAAGTGAAGTTCACTTGTTCAGCAAAACATAAGCTTCTGTGTTTAAACGGAGCATGTAAAGCCTCTCTCAGCCCTGTAAAATTGTTTATGTACCATACCCAACACTGCAAGGCAACATTTAACATAAAAATGCAGCTAATAAGGGATCCCTTCTTATAAAGGTTTTTAATAATTTAGCTCTGAAACCCAATGCTGCTTTGAAACTAGCAAAACGCCAACATATTTGAATGCTTTTCTCCAAAGAAAGGGATTGTATGTGCTTTTTTTTCTCCAACAATAACATCTGGTGTTTAGGTAAATAAATATAAAGGACTATAACACAAAAGAAGCTGTTTTTGTACTGCACATCATTGTGTTAATACAGCAGCATTGTGCTATCAAAGGATAGTCTTTAAAGCAAAAAAAAAACAAAAAAACTGTGAAAGTTGTCCTGTCAAGACTGATTGCCAACACTTAAAAAGATGGTAGGCTGATAAATTTGGTTAACATCTAAGATAATAGTGGCTTCCTTTTTTTTTAGCTTCTGCAAGCGACTCTGTTGGTGGGATGGGTTCTCGCTAAGGGAGAAGAGGTCCCTTTCATGCATGGTACAATTGCCTGTGTTGGGGTCACAGAGTTTAGCCAGCTCCCCAACTCTACGGATTTACATCAGCCATTGGTTCTGTTGAAAGAACTCGCTGCTTCACGGTCAAAATGTCTTCATCAGAACTTTATTTAAGTCAGATTATAAAGACAGGTAGACATTTCAGATCTAAACTACTGTGAAAGTCAACAAATTAAAACCAGGATTGGTAATTTAACATAAGTAATTTAAGTGAAAACATTTGAGAATTGTTTTTTTCTTTCTTCAGTTAAACGTAAATATGTTGACTGCACAGAGGAACATTTTGAACCATTCACTTATCTATCTTATGCTGTGTTTTGGTACAAGACAAAAGTAGTTGAATGTGTTTTGCTGAGGTTTCTTTTTTTTCCACAGTCAACATTATGTCAAAGTTGACTGTTTGCTGCTTTCAGTCATCAATTACAAGCTGTCATTTAAAGTGTTGTAAACCCACTTTCCTCACACTGGACCTGGTGCTTCACGAGTCAGTTTGACCTACTTAATCTGGTGGCATCAACTGATGGCATTCACGCTGTTATCAGTGAGTGCAACATCGCATGTTGGGAGTTTTAACCAGAGACAGTTTTAGTATGACCAGCACAGGCAGATGCCCAGGGCGGCACTAGAAGATGTAGTGAATGAGCCCCATATTTGAAATAAGTAAATCAATTATATATAGAAAAACAAAGAAATGGAGACAAAAGATAAAATTATGGAATACAGTTTAAAAGATCTCAAATAGGTTTTGAACCTCTGCAGATTATAACCTGTGAATCTTAATTTGTTGAAACACTTGAAAATTGTAATTATCTTTGCCTTATCTTAGGTGAAGCTTTGACATAGGGTAGTAATTAAAATGTGATGCAGTTCTGTAAAAAAATATTATTTTAATATCTACTAGAGGAAATTTGTTCTAATTTTAAAGAAACCTCAATTTTATTTCTATTAAGTTTTGACATAAAAAAAAACATGAGATATTTGTGGAAAATTGTGTTTAAAAAGCAAAATCTAACCCTGCATAACCCTACTATAAACTGTGCTGAAGCTGTGCAGTTCATGTTTTGTGTTCCTCATTATTGGTTCATTAATCAATTTGGTTTTGGCATTGGTTAGTGGTCTAAATTATCCATGTCTGCGTCCTGATGCAGTAATTATAGGTTTTATATTCCACTTGTAAGCCTGATGATTGACTGATACATTCAGTATTGGTGTACCGTGCCAGTAACCTACCCGGCAACTAGGATGTAAAACTCATTTATAGTTCATGAGGGGCGGGGGAATAACAGAAAACCTGCTTAAAGCACTATAAAAGCTTATTTGTAAATCACAATTTCACATATTGGAAGTAAAACTGGTGGCCAGAACAAGGAATCCCCAAAACATTTGTGATGGACTGGGGAGCCGTCCGGGGTGTACCCAGCCTCTCGCCCAATGACCACTGGAGACGGACGCCAGTGACCCTGTGAAGATAGATGATTGATGGATTTGATGCTTGATTTTTGTCTGCATTCAAAGATGTTGATATCAGTCGGTCATGAGATGGTTTCTATCTTATCTTGGGTTGATTTGACAAAATGTCAGAGTGACCCAACACCAGAACAAAGATTAAGCCTCCAAACTATTTTATCAGACACGTGGAGGATAAAGAGGGTGAGTTGACCTCTAATCTAAGCCATGTCTTTGTCTTCAAGATACAATAGGTGTGTGGGTCTGTATAAACATTTTATACCTCTGACGCTGTGGTTTTTGCCCTTATTTAACTTCCCAATTATATGAGGCCACTTTCAGCTTTTAAGGCTAACCTTACTTCTCAAATAGACTGAAGTAGGCTACTGCTAAAGCTAGCTATGAAGCAGATTTTAAATGGAGAACAAAAGAAAAATAAATAAGAAAGAAATGGGATCTAAATACTGCGGTGCCACTTGAGTCCAGTCTGAGCATCTGCTACCTTGAGACTTTTGTCCAACTGGTTATATTTTGTATTAACACAAAACTGCAAGTTTATAACACTTGGAATATACTAGCCAACAATTACTGCAGTCCAACCGGTCATTTGCATTATGAATATTGCATATACTGTTATTGTGATGGCGAAATCTTCGATGTATTGTGCATCCTTAATCCAGTTTTTGGAAGTCTTTAACATGTCGCTACAAAATAAAATTTCAGAGAACAGTCCATTTTAAAATCAAGACAAATGACCAGAGTTAACACAAAGTGCTATTTAGCATTAACTGTAAACATTAATCTGTCTGTTACTTTAACTCTAAAATTTCGAGCTCGTTTTATTAGAGGGTGAAAGCTAAATAACTATCAACTGTCAGATTTCTCTGACTTAACTTGTGCTAAAAACACCTCAACGGAACAAAAATCAGCTAAATTTGAGCACTTTTCTTGATGTGGCAGCTCCGTAAAAACATCAGATTTTTGAAAATCCTTTTTGTTTTCAGTTGGCCAGTCTCTAGTTGAGACCAATCTTCTCCAAATCAGAAAGATAGGGCTGAGTTTTCAGTTGTAGAGTCGATTTACATGTGGTATCAGAAGCAAACTTGCAAAGAAAAGTGCAGCAGGCTTCCTTCAGCCTTTGCTATTATTGTAGGTCATTTTTAGAAGCAGTTTCAAAATACTGCAGAGGAGACTTTTATGTATGAAGTATGACTTCCTTTGTAATTATGTGTGGAAAACAAATGTTGGGCATTTTGAAGTATTTGAAGAGCTCTGTATGGATCATTGATGAAACTCCCATCTCTGTGGTAAAAACAAATAATGATGCTGTAAAGGTGATTTTAGCTTCTGAAGGTTTTCAAGCAGTATGTTATTGTGTCCCTTAAACTGCATCAAATCCAACTGGTGTCAGACTTAATGGGATAATTCGTTTCTGTGCATTGATTTGGGCAGCAAGTGGACCCTGAATATTTCCTTTCCCGTCACAGGAGTGGGGTTTTTCGCTGCTCTGCCACCAGGACAGCATAATGGCCTCCTCACTAGCACATGCTGTGTCATCAGTTTCAGCAGGCAGATGGTCTGGCCCTTTACTTTTGCTGACTAGTCATCCATAGTTCTCGCCATGTTTCTCCTAATTACACCACCTTGTATTGTGTGCCGCCAATAACTTGCCAGATCGTGTCATATTTAACACAAACGGACAATTATTACAGCTGTATGCAGGCATAGTAGCGCCAGGTTTAATTTGTGGTCAAGATTACTAATGATGGCAAAATAACATCTAGAAAGCTGACTGCAGTTCTTATTAATGCTGTAAATGTGTGTACTCCTGGCTGATTTGAGAGCAGTTTGGGAAAGATGGCATAAAAGTAAAAAAAAAAATAAATAAAAAATTAACCTTATTGCCAATGAAGTCAAAACAGATCTACTATATGTCTGCAGATATTATTCCCATGTCTTCCGCATAATAATGAATGAGTTGTGATGTTGAACATTTTCTCTTTCTACGACTTCATATCTTTTATCTTTCTAACTTTATTTAGAAAGCCAGCCTGCAAGCAGGTAAAAATGAGACATCATCCATGAATATCCTTGAAACATAGATTCATGCATCTTTGGCTCCCCCTTGTGGATTGTTAATGCAGGCTAAATTTAACGCCAGCTTGACTTTTAATAGTAAACATTTTTCATTCTAAGCTTGTTACCAAAAGAAAAGCTGATGATGGGCACCTTAAAAATAAGCTGATAAAACCTACTTCACATTTCTCTTTTTTAAATGATGAAGATATTTTTGTCTGAGTTTGATCATTTTGTACTTTCAAAAACTGAAGATGAGGACCTAAAGAACTGTTGCTCTGAGTTGAACATCATAAACGAGTGTTTTAAGACAAAGAAAACATGTTTTCTCCCTTCAGTACTAAGTGCTCTGTTGTTCATGTATCGTTTTTAGTTTGGAGATGCTGTATTTGGGTGGAAACCTCATCTCAGACATTCCTCCTGAACTGGCACACCTGCCCTACCTCACCTACCTGGTGCTATGTGACAACCGCATCCAAAGTGTCCCTCCGCAGCTCGCCAGGTATTACCAGCAGATCTTAACAGCTTCCACCTAATCTATGCTTAAGACAGTGGTTCCCAAACTTTTCCTTCTGAGCCCCCCACCCCAGTGGTTTCCAAAAATGTTCTTGACCCCCCCCCTATGGATTACAAATGGCTGTCTGGTTGAACGACGCTGTGGGGGGACGGGGGGGATTCTTAGAGACAGGGAGTCTCTAAAAACAGGTGGGGGGGAATCGACTTTTTTGGGGGCAAAATTAATGTACGTAGCTGAAAACAGACAACATCGGTACCTGCCTACATGCTACTTGTTAAGCTTAAGGTTCTGTATTGATATTAGCTAGCTAGTCATCTTTTAGCTAACATTACCTGCATCCAACAGCTTTACTCAACTCAGTCGGTTAGTTTGGGGGAAAAAGCTTGTTTGCTGCCATGATTCTAACACAAACCTACTTAGCTCTGCACAGCAGCAGCAGGTCTCCTTCACAGGTGTAAACCCAGCGCGAGTGTCGTAGCGCTCATGTTGCGTTTAAAGGCGGCTCGGAAAAACAGGTTACAACATGTTAACAACGGATTAAACAGTTTTAACAGCTGATAAAAGTGACGGAGGACACAGATATGGGAAGTGTGGAAGCCCCTACTGTATCAAATTGACAGAGGAATAACAGAGAGTTGGCCATTCTAAGGTTTTTTCATCCAGACGGCTTCCCGCGCCCCCCCTGCAATGGCACGGCGCCCCCCCTAGGGGGCGCACCCAACAGTTTGGGAACCTCTGGCTTAAGAAAGGCTTCATCTGCTATGTACACCTGTTACAGTGGTTGAACTTTGCAAATGAAATTTCATGCTGTCTTTGTTTTTCCAGGCTCCACTCTCTACGATCTTTAAGTCTCCACAACAACCTGCTCACCTACCTGCCTAGAGAGATCCTCAGCCTGGTGCACCTGCAGGAACTCAGTCTTAGAGGCAACCCTCTTGTGGTGCGCTTTGTCAAAGAGATGATGTATGACCCTCCTTCGCTGCTGGAGCTAGCAGGGCGTACCATTAAAAGCAGAAATATTCCCTACTCTCCATACGACATGCCTTCCAACCTGGTGCGCTACTTGGACCTTGCCAGCAAGTGCCCCAATCCCAAATGTGCTGGTATGATGATGCTTTTAATATTTTGTGTCAGAATCAGCAAAGTATTTGGTTTTCCAAACATTTTCCCTCTTCCATTTTCTAAAGAGTAACAATCTAATAATAGTTAATGAATTTAGTAAATGTTACAAATGTCTGTTTATTTTAATTACCTTCTTTAATTTGCCTCATCAGAAGTTAAGATTTTACTCATCAGTATTTTGGACTTGGACTCACTGATTGAATGCTCACTAATTTCAAAAATGTCAAAGACTTTTTTTCACAGATTTAGACTCGTATCTATAAATTGAGGTTGAACTGAACCTGGGATTCTTGAAGTGGATCTAAAATGCCAAATGAAGCATTTAAACTGCTAATCTGTGGAGTTTTGCTACAAATGTACACATTTTTATGAACAAATCCTGAGAAGTTATTGAAGCCAATTTCAGCATCAGTTTGTTTTATGATTTCTGGTGCTTACAGATGAGACACAATGATAATTCGAACAAATGAGGGTTAATATGTTGTACTCAAATGTCTAGAACATTCTAAAACCTGCAGAAAAACATGAACTCTAAAAATTAAAGACAAAACGGAAACCTTGAACTGCAGAGCGATGATGCACTGTGTACTCTAGCGTGTCGTATATTTGACTTCATTGTTGTTTCTCCCCAGGTGTTTACTTTGATTCATGCGTGCGACAGATCAAATTCGTTGACTTCTGTGGAAAGTACCGGCTGCCCCTCATGCACTACCTGTGCTCCCCAGAGTGCACATCTCCCTGCAGCTCCAACCCTCAGAGCGACGCAGAGTCTGAGGAGGAGAACAGCGTCCCTGCAGACCGCCTCCAAAGGGTCCTGCTGGGATAATCCCACACCGAGAATACTGAAGGGAAAAAAAACACAGAGCTTGCCTCAAACTTTGCCGCACATACATCCATCAACCCTCTCCACACACACACACACACACACACACACACAGTAAAGGTTTTACATTCAGCTGCTTATACGCACAGGATATTAGTCATTTCTGAGACTGGGAAGCTTCAATTCTTGGATTTGGTCTGTTTCATCTCACCAGATTAACATTTGACTAAAAGAAGGAGGCTCCGGGTCCCAACCTCATGAACCTATTTTCCTGTGTTTGAACACAGGGGGGCGCTAACATTTCTCATAGGACTATAAAGACTGAAGGACTGAATTTGTTGCAACCTTTTTAGTAAATATGTCACAGTTTGTATTTGAAGAATGGATCTGAATCTTTTCTTGTAGGAGCTGCAGTTGATCTCCATTTCTGCGACCAAATGATCAACATGTTCGGTCAGGACGTATTTACCAAGTTCTGGCACTAAAGTACGGAAGATGACCTTTATAAACCTAATGGTATCCTACCTGTTTTTAAGCTCTTTGCAATTTTTTCTTTTTTTTTAGCAATGCGATATTTTCATACACCGTGTTTTGGAAGCACAGAGGCTTAGTTTTATTATATTAACACAGTCGTACAGTAGTGTGCTTGTACAGGCTTACTTACAGGAAGTGGACGTGGGGTGGACCAGGGAAAACTATGTGAGCACGGAAACAATAGCTATTGAGGAGTTTCAGCCTTCATGGGCGGTTGGCTTTCTCTTGTTCGACACATTCGGACACATCTCATTGTTTTTGTTTTATGTCAGATGATGGTCTTCTGTTTACAATTTTTTTCTAAAAGCTTTGTGTTGAGAAATCTTTTTTTTTATCTCGCACGCTTTCTTTTTTTTTATTCTTTATTTTTAAAAACTAAAAACAGAAGAACTCTGTTACAACCGCACCAATATTTTTAATAATGTGCCTTATTAATGCTGATTTCTAACAAGTAATCCGAGAAATAAAAGCTGTGACTACATATTCACCCTAAAATGTGATGGATCTAATATCGATTGGTATTATGAACATGAATTAACCAGTGAAAAACATTTTGTAACGAAACGAGCTTTTATAAAAGCATTCTGTAATGTCAAACTATCACAATTTAAATGTCCTTCAGAATCTCTTGACCTACAGAGTGTATGTGGGTTTACTCCTAACATGATGTAAGTGAACAGAAAGGAATAAAACAGTTTATTGCCTTATGTTGCTAATGGATTTTGATTCAGTCTGACTGTGATTATTTTGATCTGCAGCCTGTGAAATGTGGAAAATATGTTAAATTTTCAGTTTAAAGATTATAATGCATCAGATTTATTTTCTTGTCACTTTCTGTAGATGGTTAAGCCCAATTGTTTCTTTTCAAATATCTTATCACATACATTCTCAAAATCTATCCAACTTTTTATTTCGGACTTCTTTCATATACAGCACATTGTGTGTTGTTTTCTTAAAATAAATTAGGAAAATGTTCTACTTTCTACTTGCCATTTTTTTTAAATAAAGGAACTATCAAAATCTCTAGAATTAGAGTTGAAGTGTTTAAGATAAGATGAGCCTAGTTTCCTTCATTTAAAACTAAATGAGAATATCCACCAACTTATCTTCAAACAAGGCCGTGTTCATTGGTGCTGAAGATGTTTCTCCGCTAATGTTCTTTAGCATCATTCCTCATGTTACCTCTAAAGGACATTGATTGACAGAATGCGAACAGACTTAAGGGGTGTTAGTAATCTTAAATGGTGTGTAAATAATGTTTTGACTGACTTTGACAAGACAGAAAAAAACAAAAACTCCGACAAATACCCAACAAGACCTGTGACGTGATTCACCCTTCAGTTGTCTGCCAGGTTGACGCATGTCAGAGCTAAGTGGTTTCTGACGGGGGGGGGATCTCAGTGTCTGAAAACTTGCTCAAGGTATTCGCTTTCACTGAGTAACAACTAGTTTTGCATCCTTTTTTCACACTAATCTCCAGCCTGCATGGCAACAACAGTAAAAGTCCCGCTGTCAACACAGTTGGATATTTTAATGAAGCCTCCAAACTCCCCAGGTTCCAGTTAGACGTACAGAAGCCAGCTCACTCTTCTCTGCAGACACACAAACTCTGGGATGTTTGTTTGATTGTGTATTTTGCATGAGTTCCACCACATCTTGGCTCAAGTGATTTCATTTGTAAATGAAGTTCAGTCTCCAGTCTGACCTTTTCATTAACCCAGAACTAATAGACTCAATAACACGCTTGTTCTACCTCACACAGTCCATTAATCCCTTCAGATTTCCTGCCAAGAACCAGAAACTCATTTGTTTCCTTTTCTTTGAGAGCTTTTTTTTCCCATATCTGTCCCTGTACTCTCCTTTCATTGAATTTTCTTTTTATTTCACAGTTTCTGTTTAGCTTTAGTGGTTAAAAATGCATAATGGCTGGAGCGTTCTACTTGTTTTCAATGGTCTTTTTCCAAATCACAGCTGTGTTCTTCTGTTCTACTGTTTTTCTTCTTATCCTCAGAAAAGTCAGACACCACAGAAACATTCCCCACCATGGACATCACTTCTCTGTCCACTTGGCTTGGTTTGCATGTTAAACAGGAAGACGTTGCTACAAGTGCAACCTGAAGATGAACCGCTACGGTGTGCAAGCGAAGAGAGTAATTTCACCTTCTGCTGTGGTCACATAGTAAACTAAATAATATATTATCGTCCCACTGGGAACCTGGAACTTACAGCGCTGTCAAAAAGTATGTGCACCCTTCCAGATTTCCTCTGTTTTTGTTTTTTAAACACTTGTGTATGAAATATAACTTTAGTAAGTACAAAAGTTATATTTTGTATTGTTAAATTATAAATTTACTTTGATTAATCTTTTTTTTTTTTTTAACTTTATTAATAAGCCACAACCAGAAATGATTATTGTCAAATTTGAAGATTCAGGATATGACTTGATTGGAACCTGTCTGGCAACATGAAGTAGGCTCAGCATGAAGCAATTCAGGAACAAATGAGGAACAGAGATGATGATGTCTCAGTCTGTGAAGAGTTGCAAAGGCATTTCTACAAACTACAGTAAGAGCCAGTTATGCAGAAATGGAAAAAAAAAAACGTAAAATGGGAGCGAATGGCCTACAAAAATTACAACAATAGCTCCATGTCAACTCACCCAGGAGGTCACAGAGGATGACTTGAGGCACTTCAGACGGTATGTGCCTCAATGTTCACAATTCAACAACATGTGAAAGCTACTGCTGACCACAAAGAACGTCTCTGTATCAGAAAATCCTGAAAGAGAATATTCAATCATCCAGTTCAAGTGCCCAGTCCCAAATCCAGTTTGGAGGCTAACGGGTTATTCATAACTGAAAACCGTCCGATGTGTCTGAATTAAAACAATTCTGCAAACAAGAGTTGGATCAAAATGCTTCCACAGTGACACAAAGTATTTCCAGTAATAAGCATGCAGTTGTTGCTCCCAGTGTGGCATAATCAGCTAATATGTTTAAGAGACCAAACATTTTGTTTTGGAAAGGTTTTTAGCCCTTAAATTTGAGAACTTAATTTTTAAGAAGTCAGATTATGTTTTCAGATTTTATTTATTTTGATAATTGGAAACTAATTAGAAAATCAGCTGCCTTCAGAGAGTGAAGAAATCTGTCAGGAGGCATACAGATGCGTACTGCACCTTTAAATGCCAAGAATTTGGAAACTGCTTAATACTCGCTACATGCCTGGTGGGTGTGACCTGTCTTGACCTTGACGGTACCAATGCATACAGTATTTCAGGTGATCAGAGAGCTGCAGGGAAACTCTTTGATGTACTGATACTGTAATCCTCTTATCATCCTAAGTCAGAGGCATACCAGCTCTTATTAGCTCACTTTGCCAGTGTGCGTTGACATGCCTGCCAGACCTCACACATGACTAGCTTCAAATTCAAGCTCACTACATACGACAGCCACACACTGCAGACACCCTGACAACAATCAGGCCTTGTCCTTAAAGTTATTCTGCTAATCCTTCAGGGAGAAACTCTATACCGCAAACTGGGAGGAGGAGGTGGAGTATGGGGTGAAAAAACAACCAGGAAAAGAAAAAAAAAAAAAAGACACAGTTTAATATGTCAATTCTTGTCTATATGTGGAGCATTCGTGTCGCTGTTTTTGTGTACACCTTCACTTTGCCTGTACAAGAGCTTTAACAGAGATATACCATAACAACAGTATTTATAATGTATAGACATTTTATAGCACTCATTTACAATAAAGACAGTCTACACACTTTGGAAAAGTAGAGGATTTAGTGGATTTAGTGTCCATTTGCGGACACTGATTGTCCACAAATGTAGCACGGGGCTTTTGCTGGGACTGTGTGCTTTAGTTACATTACACCAAGGTTGAGTTTTCCAAAAGGCTACTGGTAAGCATGGGAGAGGATCTGTGATGCTTTGGGATTTTGTTTTTTCTCTTTCAAGAAAAAATACTATAAGCACAGCAAGGCTGGAAATAGGGAAATTAACAATAAGAGTTACAATACATGTGGCTCATACAGGTTTTCCTGGTGTGTGCTATTTTTGGACACTGAAGTTAAAAGCTGGATGTTTTTCTCTGTGCGAGAATGTATTTCTGGCAAAAAGTCATTTTAATTTAATTAATGAGGGCTGATGAAGTGAGTGGAAGAGGGATAACTTTACATACACATTCTCTGTTTACAATGTGCAAACTTAGATGTTGATGATGAAGGTGAAATGTATAACACTGATGCCTTGCAGCAAGAAAGTCCAGGGTTCGAATCCCAGTCTGCAGTCTATCTGCATCTACTATCTCGTCAAGCTCTTATGTTATAGCAAAGTAGCAAACTTATCTCTTAGCTTCAACCGGATGCATCAACTATTGACTTTGATAGAGCAATTTAAATTTGAGTAACATTTAACAAAAAAAAAGAAAATACTACCCATAGCAATAATCAGAAATATTAGCAAATATGCAATAATACTTAAAGATGCTCAACAAATACGAAGAAAAATAAATGGTCAACGTAAATAACACGATGTAGATTGAAGGAGCCGCAGTATCTGAACACACAAGGTAAACAAAAACAGCCTTTAGAGAATTACCGACAGGAAACTATTTAGAAACCATTTCTGGGTAAATCTAGAGGATCTGGTGTTTATGCTCTCTCCTGGGTGCCCCGTTTTTATGTTCCTCCACTTCCAGCTCGAGCACCATGCCACACATGTTAACATTAAGAAATGAACATGAGCATTGTACTAACTTTAAAATAAAGTCTTCATCAGAGAAAAGGAATTGAGATGTTTAAAGTGAACAAGCTGAAGTAAACTTCTGGCCTTACGTCCTCAACAGTGGCTCTATTCTATTTCGGTTTCACAAGCTATCGCTAATATGGTTTGCCAGACGTCTGCAACTCCAGTTCTTAAGGCCCGGTGTTCTGCAACTGTTAGATGTGTCCCTGGTCCAACGTAACTGAATCAAATGGCAGAATTATGCTAATTACCTGATTATTTGACTCAGGTGTGCTGAAGAAGAGACAGATCTAAAAGTTGCAGGACACCAGCCCTTAAGGACTGGAGTTTCAAAGCAATTAATCTGAAAATATTGGAAAATTGCTTTGTTATCGAGTAACCATCCAAATCTGCTGAGTCAGTCTGCAAATCCAAATTAGCATCACTGAAAACAAAAGCAATTTTGTATAACAATAGACAGTTTTAATCCTGCTAAAAACAGATTCTTAAATTCAGATTGACTTATTAGATTTTTTGGGGGGGTAAGATAAACGCAACATTACATAAGGAAATCAGTTACTTGAAGCACTTTTTAAAAAAATTTAATGCAGCCTGTGAGGTTTTCAATGCAAAATGGAATTTATTTATACAGCACTTTTCTTGTCACACTGACCACTCAACGTGGTCAGAGCCGCATTTACCTTCACACCTGTATGGAGATAATAAGGCAACTTGAGGTTAGTGCCTTGCTCAAGGGCACGTACCATAATAAATGTTCCCAACAGGTGAAAGTAAAGGACTTCTGGACTTTTGGAACAAAAACTCATAAGCATAACCAAACATCTATCATCTGAATTACTGTCTATTTCTTGGACCTAAACGGCTCTCCAAATCAATACTTTTTAAAATGCACTTCCATCCCATTACCTTGCAGTTTTTGCGTCGGGATCTCCAAGACTGCTTTTTCATGCTGTAAAATAACTTTTGCAAACATTGATGTGAGTTAATCATGTGCAATGAAAAACAAGCTGGTTGCTTGGTAGCTTTAATTTAAGTGTTGCTACTTAAGACCCACAGCAACACTGAAGGAAGAACTGCTTTGTTCCAGGGAAGGATTGTTTTCTCTGTGCAGGGTGGACAAACCTGGGCATGCCAGAGAAACAACCAACATCAAACTGAAAGGGTTCAGTGATGTCTCCCGACATGTACAGAACAATGCCCCTATCCACCCACACAAAGTCAAACACCACAGAGAGGTGGGACTCACTGGCACTGTGGTCGGGTGGTAAACTACAACTGCAGATGCTTCCATGCCAGGAAGCAGAGGTGCAGCCCACCAGGAGTGGCCCAACAGGAAACAGCATGTGATGAGCCTAAAAGCTTTGCTGCATATTTTTGCTAGGTTTACCTCCAGCTGACACATGTCGGCTGGAGGTAACAGCCTCTTGTTGTCCAGTGAAACAAGAGGCTGTTACTGACACCTCTATTTGGTAATTATAAAGTCTAAATGTTTGATTGATCTCTGGTAACCTCAGTAGAGCTACATGTGTCCTGTTTCAATCCTCCTCGGGCAGCTTCTGTGTTTTGACTTGTGCCGTCTGAGAAGCATCTCCTTGTCCTTAGTTAAAATATTTAAGACCCCAGTAATCTGAGTAAAACTGCTGTCGGCCTCCTGCTGCTGTCGTCTAACTGAACCTGATCGCAAATGAAACCCGAGAATGATAGCCAAGCTTAGCGGGTAACAGAGCTGCTAGCAGAGACGCAGGGGTAAAATAAATGAAAGCTAAATGTAGATAGCTACTTAGCATTTGACCTAAATATAGCTCAGTTAGTTAGTTAGTTAGTTAGTTAGTTAGTTAGTTAGTTAGTTAGTTAGAATTTTTTATAATTTAAAACCTAATTGCAGTAATTTAAGCCAAATGTAGCGAGTTAGCTTAATATTGGGTTGGCCCCTCCTCTGCCTTTTGGTGGAGATGTGGGGGTGCACAGTCAAGTTTTAAGGACTTGCTTAAATTTAAAGTTCTGTTTAGTTTTTGTTTTGTTTAGTCATAGTTACTGAGTCGCTCTTTTGTAGTTGTTCCCTTTTTATGTTCTCTTTTCTTCTTGTTTCCTGTTGCTCCTGTTTCTGTGCTTCTTTGTCTCCTATTGTCTTTTAGGAGCTCAAACTGTGCTTGTTCAGTTTTCTAGCTTCTTCTTTCTCTCTTCTTTTAGTGTTATTTGGTTTTCTCAGTCAGCTGCTGCCACTCTTTTGGTCTCCACCAGTGCACAAAGGGATGTTTTTCAAGGGGAAACTGGCAGATAACCTTTAGGTTTTTGTCTGGTTCTTAGGGAAATTGGGAATTAAAGTGCTTTGATTTTTGTCTACAATGTCTCGGGAGCCAAATCAAACTCATCCTGTGCACCTGCTCCAGTCACAGCAACCTCACCCAGTACTACGCCTTCAGCTCCTGCTCAAGGCTCACTGGCAAAGATGGTATCGCCCATATCTCCATCCCTGAGTCCAAGGGTCTGATTGGTGATACCTCCACACTCGTTTTCAGTTGGAGACACTTCTGTTGTATTCAGAGACTGGATTTGCAACATCTCCACTGTTACCTGTGGTCTGATCAGCGATGCCTCAAACATATTTTAGGCTCTGATTGGTGTAGCGAAGTAACTTTAACCTGCAGCAGGTTAAGTCCCTGTCTTTTGCTAATTTGAAACTCCCAAGTAAAACATTGACAATTAATGACAACTCTGGCCTCTTCTTATGGGTCTCCTATGCCATCAAAATGTTTCTTTTTGACGATGGTCAATCAGAAACGTTTAAGTCATTGTTGATATAAGAACAGTGATGGAAAAACTAGATAATGTGTGACCTTTTTGTTGTGGTCTTACTGACAAATCTGGACAAAGTACAGATGGAGCTTGGCGGTGAGGATTTGCCAAAGATTTTACAGTCAGCTAATTTGTCCCCAAGAGTACATGCTCTTAATTTAATTCTCCTCTAGGCGATGCAGTAGATGTGAGATTTTACACTTCCATCAACTCTATAGGGAAGACATGCAAGATTTTGAATAGCAGGTTTATCAAGGTGCATCATGCCTCCAGATATGTGCTATAGGTTCATTTTAAGACTTTATACTCACTGTTAAATAACACAACTTTTATGGTGTTGGGAAAAAAACCCATTTGAATGCTTGTCTAAACTGAAAAAATAACATCCCTCTGGTAAACACTGAAGGAAGACATTAGAAGTCAGTGAAAGTTGACTGATGAGCGTTTGAGTGAAAATCCACATATTGTCCTCTTTTGTAGGTCATAATCCGGGCATATCTTCCGTTTCCTCTCTTCACAGCTGTCAGCCGTGGCACTCCCTCATCAGGAATGACAGTGTGTGTGTGAAGGCTCCCACAGTAAATCTCTGTGACATCTTAATAACAACGTTATACCTCTTCTAGCTCGGCGGAACAAATGCGCGAATATCTGTGTTGGTGCATTAGCGAGCAGCTCACGCTCTGATGTGATTTGTCAGCCTGCAGAAACTTTTTTTTTTTTTTTTTTTTTGCTCGGAGAATCAGAAACGCCTGCTGTACAACAACAAGTCAGTTATAATTTGTGTTTCCATTTAAACAAGCAGCCTGTTTCTTTGCGTTGGCGCCCAGATGATGTGCCGCCCAGCGTGTCCCAAACGCCAACCAGGGTCCCCAGAGGAATTTATTTGCGACATCCCTTCCCGCACCGCACGGCCGCATCACACTATGAGTGGCTGGAGGAGCGTTTTTGTTTTTTTGTTTTTTTGGAGAGAGAGAGAGAGAGGGAAAAGTTACCTCCTCTCCTGACACACACACCCTTGCCCTTCCTCCCTCCCGTCATGCTCAAATGGAAACTCCTGCAGTCTGCTGAGAATTTTTCATGAGTGACAGGATCCTCAGGCTGGACAGTTTTGACGGCGAGGTCAAGTGTAGTGGGATCATATCAAGTCTGCAGCCTTGGAAACCATGTAGCGATGCTGGATCACTTTTATTTGTGTTCATTTGTATCTTTTTTCACAAGTTTTTGGAGGCGTAAACGATGGAATTTGAGGCAAGACGTCGCAATGAAGGAGTCCTCTTTCACTGAAGCCCGAGGTTTGCAGCTTTAATTTCTTAAAATCAGACGTAGCAATTTTGTAATATATATATTTTAAAATTCTTATTTATATTCGGGTTTTAAATCAGTGGCTTTACAACAGAGTTGAAGTAGTCCGGCGTGCGTAAAGCAGTGCGTAAAGATTTCTTCCAACCAAAAAAAAAAAAAAAAGAAAAAAAGAAAAAGAAAGAGGCTCGCTTAAACACAGGTTAATCTGAGGATCACTCCTAAAATTCGCATCAAATACAATTAAAAGGGATTCAACAATCTTTTTTTTTTTCTGGGAGTTGTTTTAATTAATCTATACAGTTTGCATTTCTTGAAGTCTCATTCAGCACCGACGCCGCCGCATAGACTGCATGTGTAACACATATCCAGGTGAATTTACTACAAATTAGTAGTTGCTTAAAACACACTTTAATATTCTCTGCGTGTGGTGTGCACCAGATCCAAAGAGCTCTTTTTTGTGACTGCCTTTAATTGCATTCTAACTCAGATTAAAGAATAAACTTATAAACGGATTACTGACTCAGAAAGAATGTTTCAATTTTGGCCCCTGAATCGGGCCTAAATCTGGCAGTTGCAGCTCTAATCTTTTCTTAATGTTTGATAGGATAATAAATCTCTTTATTCCTATTTTTTTATTCATTTTTAAGAAACTTCCCTAAAAGTGTTGCGAAGACTTGCGACCTGTTAGGAAAGCCTATAAGGGCGCATGCCATCAGTTTTGCTTTTCTTTTTCAATTTGGATTGTACCGGTAGTTTAAGTTTTTTCTTTCTGTTTGAGATTAAAGCAAAAACATTGATCACATTACATCTGAAATTTGAAGTAAGAAGTAAGTAGTGATAGGGAAATCCCCAGCTTGAATTTAAGTTCATAACTTGAAATCTATACAGAGATTTATCCAGTGAGGAAATCAGGAGTAATGTTGTCTCAGTGCTGTAACGTGGAGATCTAACAAACCAGCATCCCACCCTTGGATTAAGAAACACATTTCAGGACACAATGAACTGCAGCGTTCAAGAAGACACAATTTCAGCTTTGGTCCTCACCGACATTTCCATTTCTCTAAATAGTTGTCACCAGCCATCCATTGTCTCTCGCCATTTATTTTGGGTGGATTTGCAAGGGGGCGGCCGCAGGGTACAGCCTGGACTCAGGCAAACATGTAAACTCTGTACAGAAGAGTACAGAGTTTCTTCTGTACTCCCTGGCATACTGCAAGGCATACTAATGTCTTGCAGTATGCCTGGGATACTGCAAGGCATCAGTTGGTTAAGTGACACTTTCCCTCATATAATTAGTCCATAATTTACTTTTGAGGTTTCAACTAGGTAGTATAGCATCTCTCATGCCGCTCAAGAAAGCTACGATTAAAGAAGGCATTTTCTTTTCAATAAAAAAAAACTTTTCTTACAATAACTACAGTCTCCTCTGTGGTCTGGCTGTTTATGCCCTGCCTCTGCTCTTGGCGTGTGAACTATGCTGTGTTTGTGAACTCAGGTTTGAGTTATTGCTGTCCTTAAAGCCAAATTTAAATCAATTCATAATCCTATGACATAGAGACCGTCTTTGGTTGATTGAGGGGAAGTCTTTCCTCTTCATCTTTTTTCTTCCACAGAAATCCAATTGTCTTTGTAGCAAATTTGCTAACTGTATCCTTGCCTCCTTGCCAGTGAGTCACCAAACATCCATTTGAATTTTTCCCTACTAAGAAATTTTTGTGTTGTGGTTGAAAAAACAATTTGTGCCATGATTATCATGAGAAACAGTTGGGTGACATATTCTACGGCACTAGCAATTAAAGAATAGCGCATCTGCTTTTGAGGGCAATACTGGAAAGGCTTTTTCTGTGTGAGGTGGCAGCATTTTAAAATTATCCATCTACTTGAAAAACCAATTACAAGACTGATAGGGATTTATTTGTGTTCCATGCATTTAAGAATTGTTTGTTTTCTACCTCAAAAATATGACAATATTTGTATACCCTCCGCAATAAGTCGTTACGTTAAAGATAAAGTAGCTGGGATTCAAGCTAAACTTTACACAGGATATAGGCCCATCCCACGCACACACACATTCACACAGGTAGCTCAGGTATTACTTGCGGTTTAGCCTTCAGGACTTTAGAAGACACTCCTCATGACTTTTGTGAACTGTCAAAACATGTCCAGAAAAACGGAAGACAGTTTGAAGTCACAAACTGTTTGTTCTGCTCACACACTGACCCCCTTCTGTCGCCCCACACCCAAAGTTGGATGTTGGGTAGATCTCGCTGACACCTGTACAGTGGTGGGCTCTTTTCCAAGTTAAAAACAACAGCATTTCAGGCGGAGGGTTTGAAAAGCTAGAGGAAATGCCTTACTCCTCTGGCTTTTCCTGCGGGAAGAAGCTGGGCTGTGATCTATACTGGGAAAGTGACGACAGGACATGAGCAGGAACTTCAGACGTTTCCCAAACAAGTAGGGCTGCTGTGTTGAGTTAACAGTTTATATCTTTGAATTTCTCTCACTTTGGGTCATTTCATTTTGAACATTTCAGTCCATGTTTTTCTGGATGTCCAATTACTCAGCACATCCGAGGCCATTCTGGCTGTGTTAGTCATTCCGCAGACGTGGATGAGACGTGCTGCGTCTGATTTCACCCTGCTCACATAAACACACACACCTGTCTGCCAATATGTATCAATAAAAGCGATTTTAACCCGCCCTGGCATCATGCAGCTGAGTCACATCTGCAATTACAATCATCATACTAAAGTCTAGGTTCAGCTCCGAGTATCAGATGTGCCTCATTTTCCAATCTCCAGCATGTCAGAGCAACCTAAGTGAAGCCTCATAAAAAAAAGAAGAAAAAAAAAAAAAAACGCCCGTGGCAGCACTGACATTTTTTGTTCCTGTAAAGTCAGTCTCAGACGCTCTAACTAAACAGCTGAGCTGACTGCAGAATATGTCGACATAATTGAAAGCTGACTATATACCAGGTCATTTCTATGATGACAGAGTGAAACAATGAGGACAAACAGAAACTCAAAGGCTTCTCTTGTTTTTCTGAGGTTGTTTTCTGCCACCAGCACAATGCAAAATTATCTGCTTCCCCCCCACTCCTCCTTGTTTTTGTCATAGCACCACACTGTGGTGTACCTAGGTCTTGCAACCGCTGATGTGTTGTGACATATTCTTATATGATTGCAACTCAAGTAACGCAATTTAAGTGAAACTGAACAACTGAAGCACCAAACATGATTTAAGAATTTTAAGTGCATTTACAGCTTTGTTTAAAGTCCATTGTTTATTTCCCAAGAGTGACCTTATGAGCTGCGTTGTTTGATTGTCCCACAGAATGTGTTTGTGATGGTGGACAGACTGGGGCCAGCCATGGAGCCTGAGCTGAACTGCAGCTCTGTGTGTGATTCCCCACTTTGCCTCATCCAGGCTGGACTCAGCAGGCAGGAAGGCCAGGACGTCCTACGGAGACTATGCATCCTAAACTCGGTAATCTTTCTCTTGACCTACATCTTCTACTGTCTCTCTGTTCTCAGTTTATTCACACGGTATATGTGTGCACACAATTTGAGTTGTCTGCCCGTTGCTGAGACTGTAGGCGACAACCAATCTGTGTGTTTGAAAGACCCAGTGATGATCCGTTTTCCATTTGCAAGGACAATTCTACTGATTTCTATTCAAAACAATGGATATTTCCAATGGTTGTAGTGGAGATGGATGCTGCAGTTCCCTCGATTTAATCTCCTAAGATATACTGTTGTCACTATTTATTGACTGATGAAGATGAATGCATGCTAGCGTTGCTTTAGTGCGATGACAATTAAAAGATTTATTCATCTTAAGTTTAAAAAATATATATATATATATATATAAATTCAGGCATACAAATAAATAACTTTGGGCACTGTATCTTAGATAACTACTTCAAGTGAATTAGTTGTATGTTTAAGTACCAGCCACTTGCACCTTTTTACACATATTATAATCCACTTGGTGCACTTTTGGCACTAATTTTTATTCCCACGACTGACAGCCTTCAGGTCCTGTGTTTGGAACTTGACACCACTCAGGACGCCAGATTTCCAGGCTTGTGGCTGTGTTGTAAAGATTTATTGTTACACATTCATTTTCAGACACTGTTTTATTATTTTCGGTTATTTAAATTATTTGGCTCAATGTTTTAGATGGTTACACATAACTTGGAAATGTCTTCAATTTCTCTAGTTATCATGGCAACTATCCTGCATGTCAATCAACAATGATAAACAGTGGAATTAACAAAAGCTGATATGAATTTTACTCTGAAATTTTCACATGGACATTTTTAATTGCAATTCCACAGCATAGAGTAAATATAAATAGATACATAATACTGGCATGCATAGAGCCATCAACAACTGGCATCCTGGTAATGATGTGCAAAAAGACATAAAATAAACTCATCTTTTACGGTGGTGGAATAATTCTGCAATGAAGATTGCACAAAAATAAATTTTACATTTTTAAATTATGTATTTGGAGGGAAAACATAAAATAGGACGTAGCACCAAAACCCAGTTCTCCATGCAAATCTACAAACTAGGAAAGACGTGTCTCTTTTCCACTATCACCTTGACTCGGCTCAAATCTACGGTTGGTTTCCCATTACAATTGAGTAGCAACTCTAGTGGGTTGTCCTCTTATAGTTGGGCTGCCCCAAAGTCAGAAAAGTAGCTTGACGTTATTTGTATGTGACAAAAATAGAGGAAATATAAGCTATCCTGAACATTCTGGTCCACCTCCTACTGGCCTTAAAAACTTCAAATATGCTGAGTCACTGTTTTGAGTTTTCACAAATGGTGGGTCTGATTATTCTTAAACTTGTACGACACATTGAGCAACATAAGGGAGGTGAGAAAAATATAAATCTCTCCATAGGTCATTGTTGGAGAACTGCAACAAGAAGTGGCATCTTTAGGTCACCAGGCTACATGACAAAAATTTGACTCTAACTATGCCAAAGACAGGGTCAAAGAAAGGTTATGTTTTATGTAAATGCAGTCCTAACAACAACTTTATGCCTCCTCATATTTCCTTTAAATGCACCGCGTTTGCTTGTTTGAACTATGGTACCATTCCAGTTGATGGAGACAGCTGAAATCGGGAAAGGTAATGGGCATGGACTGAAGCTATGTTTAGAATCCCCTCTGTCCCCGATACCTTTAAGAGAAGAGGGAGGACAGACCAACAGCAGAAGCCGGACGGGAGATACTGTAAACAGACTTCTCAAATAAAAGATAAAGCAGCAGAAACACTTTGACAAAGAACACAATCAAGTCTCTCTCTCTTCAAAGGACCAAAAAGAAGCAAGGTGAGGTGCCTCTTAGAAATCTTCTCATGCTTCATGATGTTAACTGGTGCAATTAATTACCTTAAAGCAAGTCAACAGTTTGAACCAAATTTTGTGTGAGCTTTGTTGTGTGAATGCATCATCTAAATCCAGCAAATGTTCTGTTTTAGTTTTTTCATTGCATTGTCCATAAAATGCCTCACTGGTGTTGCTAGCTGTTCCTGGCTAACATAAGAACTACCCTGATAGCATGTGACACGGTGTAATGAAACATAACACCGTGCATTTGTTACTGTTCATGGCTAACTAGGACACAAGTATTTTTATGCCTTGTAAAATAGTGGAAAGCCAAAAATAAAAGAAGCTGAGGCAACGTATTCCATAAAATCCCACCTGTTTTCTTATTCTTTCTGGATGTGTTCCCAGATATGGCTACAGCCGCCAGCATTCTGTCCAAGGAGCAGCTCCTTTGCCCCATCTGTCTGGATGTCTTTAACCAGCCGGTCTCCACTCCGTGCGGGCACAACTTCTGTCGTGACTGCATCCAGAGATACTGGCAGAGTACCAATCTGCCACAGTGTCCCATGTGTAAACACAAGCTGTACAAGAGGCCTGACCTCAAAGTCAACACCTTCATATCCGAGGTGGCTGCTCACTTTAAAGACCATGGGGAAATGAAATACAAAAACAGACTCGGGAGTATGGACAAGTCAGGCAATGAGGGAGAAGTCGCTTGTGATGTGTGTGTCGGTAAACGGGTGAAAGCTTTTAAAACCTGTCTGGACTGTTTGGCTTCATTTTGCCAGACACATCTGGAGCCCCATCACGTTCTAGGCACCCTAAAGAAACACACCCTGATCAACCCAATTATGAACATGCAAGACAGATTGTGCAAGAAACACGAGAGCCTCCTGAGCCTGTTCTGCCACACAGACCAGACGTACGTGTGCCAGGTCTGTGTTGAGGATGACCACAAGGCACATCGTATGGCTCCTATAGAGCATGAAAGCCAAGACAGGAGAGATCAGATCAGAAGTATCAACATGGAAGTGAAAGAAGGCATCCACAGTAGGCTACAGAAAATGTGTGAGATCGGTCAAGCTGTTGAGCTTAGCAAAAGAAACACTGAAAAAGAGGTTGACGAGAGTTTTCTGGTCTTCAACAAACTGCTTCAAATTGTTAAGACAGTCCAAGCTGAAGTGGCTGAGGCCATCTTGGCAAAGCAGAGGCGTGTCGAAAGCAGGGCTAGTGAGATTACATTGGATGTTGAGCAAGAGATTAATCAGCTGACAACCAGGAGCACTGATTTGGAGCTGCTCTCACAGACAAACGATGACCTCTACCTTCTCCAGAGCTTTCCGGCTTTCTCCACTAAGCTGCCCATCAAAGACTGGTCTGAGATTTGGGTAGAAAGTGCAGTCTATGTGGGAACGGTGAGGAGGGCACTCAGGAGAGCAGCATCACAGCTTGAGGAAACCGTCAAGGCAGAGGTAAAGAGGCTTTGCAAGGTTGAATTTGAGCGAGTAAAAGCCTACGCTGTGGATGTGACGCTGGATCCAGACACAGCTCACCCCAAACTCGTTCTTTCAGAAAACCGGAAGCAGGTCTATCACAGCGACATGGCTGTGAACCTCCCTGACAATCCAGCGAGATTTTACCCTTGTGTTAGTGTCTTGGGGAAGGAGGGCTTCTGCTTCAGGAGATTCTCCTATGAGGTTCAGGTGAAAGGGAAGACAGAGTGGGATATCGGAGTGGGACTCGAGTCGGTCAATAGAAAAGGAGGGAATCTGCTGAACCCTGAAAGAGGCTACTGGACTCTGGGAATGAGGGAGGATCAAAGTTACTGGGCACTCAGCAGTCCTCCTGTTAGACTGCCACTGATGGAAAAGCCACAGACAGTCCTTGTGTACGTGGACATGGAAGCAGGGCAGGTTTCGTTTTACAACTCAGACTCTCACTCTCATATCTACACGTACACCGGATACACTTTCAGTGAGAGACTTTTCCCCTACTTCAACCCGCGACGGAATCACAGTGGGGTCAACTCAGCACCTCTCATTATCCTGCCTTTGAATATCTAAATTTTCACAATGTACTATCTTTTACGATGCTGCCAGATGTTTCAGCAAACTTTATTACTGATTAAAGCTATAGTTCCACATCTGTTTTGTAATGCTTTATGCTTTTTTCCTTGCAATAAAATTCTGCCTTATGAATTTGTGCTTGGTTTTAATTTTTACATCTGGGATTTGAAGACACCTGGACTCTGGACCACTTGAAGGATTAAATATCTTTTCCATAGGGGTGCCAGAAGGGGCTGGGACTTTATGGGGAATAAATGTCCATGTCTGTGTGTGTAGTTGGCAGCAGAGGTCCCAAGGCGGTCCCTGTCTCCTGCGCTCAGAGCAGTTGTCTGGACAATGCTATCGTCTGGCATCCTGTTGGCGTTCTGCTTTCTGGTTTTCACCCTGCGCTTCAAAAACAACAGGTAGACTGAAAAGTGTATAATTTCGGAAGTGTATTTAATAATAATTTTGTAGTTAAATGCTAGCATTTAACTGTCATGTTAACGGAGTCTGCTTGTGTTGTTCCATCAGGATAGTGAAGATGTCCAGTCCCAACCTAAACGTTCTGACTCTCCTTGGAAGTGTCCTCACATATATCAGCGGCTTTCTATTTGCAATGGATGAGCGAGCTCACGCACAAGCTGAAGTGTCTATTACTTTGCTTCAAGTAAGTATCTAAAATCCTTGTAGCTGCAGTTTTATACCGTTGAGGATACATTTTAAGGTGATCCTTGTGGTTTTCCCTCCTCCAGGCTCGGATGTGGATGCTTTGCGTTGGAAGCACCCTGGTCTTTGGGCCAATTTTGGGAAAGACCTGGAGGCTCTACAGAGTTTTCACTCAGCGAGTTCCTGACAAGAGAGTGGTAGGCAGGCTCTTCTGGTTTCCTTGTGCTCATCTCGTTGGCATGCACATTCTTGTCTTCTTCTTTTGTATCACTGTATTGAGAACAAACTGTCGCAATAACACAAACCTGAAAGTAATTTAATAATATAGAAATTGATTGTCTTAGTATGTAATCTCATGTCACCTCATGATACACTGAGATGCAAAGTGGTTATAAAAAAGGCAGCTTTTTGGCTGTTATCCACTGTCCTTTTACTGAAAACACTACGTTACCAGATTCAAAATCCCAAATTTGTGTAACTTATTGATAAATTATTGATAAATTATTTAAAATTCTTTCTCTTAATATGACATATATTCTGAACAAATCTGTTTTAAAAAATTGTATCCATCCATTCTTTACCTTTTGCTTATCAAAGACCAGGTTGTAGGGTAACAGGTCTAGAGGAAAAAGCCAGACATTCGTCTCCCTAGCAACATTCTCCAACTCGTCATAATAGATCTCTAGGCATTCCCATGCCAGAAAGGATATGCAGTCCCTCGTATAGTACTGATTCTCCCATGGGCTCTTCTCCCAGAAAGCAGTACCTAAAACGTTTTCAAAGGGAGAAGCCTAGGTAGCATCCTGATCAGATACTTGAACCTCTTCAACCGACTCTCGGTCATCCAAGCTGAGTCATGATCTATGATCTTTTTACCAGAGTTAGGGGTCAGACACTGGCTGAGCTCTTTATTCACTGCGACAGACCAGAGCAATTTCCCCGTTACTGCAGAAGAGATCCCACTCCATCCATACCCCTAAACTGATTCTGGGTTTCAGATTTTAGCATCACAAAAAGTCCAATCGAACATACAGATAAACAAAAGACTGGCATCATGTTAGAAAAATTTACATTTTTGAAAGTCCAACAGCATCCTGAACTAAGTGTGTTGCTCACCTGAAGAGCCTTGACAATCTGATGGAAATTTACAAGACAATGACAAAATATTGTCAAATCAAGATGGTGGCTGGTGATAAATGCCAAAATTAAATCAAGAAGTGTTTCAGCAAAGTATTAGTTCAGGAGTGTGCACACTTGTGCAACCTGATTCTCACAGAGCTTTCCTTTTATATATATATAAGTTTTCCCTTACTGGTTCAGTTTTCCGTTGCCCTGTACAGCATGTATTCCACATAAAAGGTTTGCGTCACATAAACCATTTCAACGGACGCTCACGTATTTTGTTTCTTCAGTAATTAATGAAGTATTTTTGAGTAATTTAACCTGACAACAGTAATTCATGGCTGCACATTGCTCTAAATAATTGAATACTGTCAAATTTAGATAGAGCCTTTACTAAATTAGCCTCGGTGTGTAATTACTCTGAGCTCTTTTTTATTATCTGCTGATCATGTTTCTGTGTGTGGATGGTGCAAAGCTGTAAGGTGTAAAGAGTTCATCTTTATTCCTGCTTCTTTTTCCGTCTCAGATCATTCGAGACATCCAGCTGATTGGCATGGTGGTTCTGCTGATTCTACTGGAGATTCTGATTCTCACCACCTGGAATCTCACAGACCCGGTGAGATGCTCGCAATCTGTCAGAGCTGTTGCCAAGGTGAGAATAATTAGTAAGCTCTGCACTGATTTGTTTGGTAGATTTCATATGCAATATATCACTGAGTCATGATTGAGTCTGAATTTTTTGTTCTTTTAGATGTGTTTTGATTAAACAGAGTACACGAAAGGTGATTTTTTTTTTTTTTTGCGTGGATGTGTCAAGTTTGATGTAATATTTGGTTTCCATTCATGTAGGCGACTGAGAGAGACACCTCCTACTCTTTGTCACAGCTGGACTCTTGCTCCTCAGAATACTCAAATATTTGGCTCATCATCATTGCTGTTCAGAAAGTAAGCTTCAGCAATTTCATTTATGCTTCTACACAGCAACAACACCACTGACTCACTACATTTAATGCTTTTTGATGGTGACATATTTTATGCAATTTATTTTCCAAGAATGCATTTGCAGTTTAGAAAAAAACAAACCAGCAGAGATTTAGAAATAAAGACCAAAGCTAAGCTGGAAAGGTCGATACAGTTCCCTCCACAGTAACTGGTATCTCTGGGAATAATGAGCAAATTTATGTTTAACTACAGTGGCATATTCTCAAAATGACAAATTTCCCCCCATTTCAGTCCTCTTCATTGTTCATAGTGGCAATCTTCCAGATGTTTTATACTTTCTAATTTTTACTCTGACTGCAGCACACTTAGGTAAGCAGCTACCTTCCTGACCTCTGAAGATTAATACCCACTTGCTGAATTTGAATGGCATGTTGTCTTTTCTTTACTGTTTTACAGGGTGACAAATATAAATTGTCTTTTGTGTCATGTTTACGTAGATCCGAGACTGGCAGTCGTATTATTTCTGAAACGTCCCCAGACACTCAGATTGACTCGTAGTGGCAGACAATAGTTTACTAAAATAATTACATCCATTGAAATTATAATGTATTCAAAAGTTTGGCGTAGTGATTATGTGGAAAAAAAAGATGATCATTTTAATTAAAAAGCACAGTTTCTGCCAGTGCAATTAAAAAGGAATTCATTTTAAGGCTTTTTACACATATTTACCAAAAGTATGGGATGTGGTATTTTGCACTGATGAAACATTTTTAAAACTCTGAACTAATTATCCTGGAAGTTGCTCAAATCCCTGAGTGAAATTATTTTCTGAAATGTTACTTTTAGATATACAAACAAGGCTTCTGCTGTCAAATTAGCAGATAATTTGCATCATTATTTCTAGAATAATAAGCTCACCACTGAATAAAAATAGGTTCCCAGTGATTGACATGCAACAAGATAAAAGAATGTCAAAATTACCACGACGGGATTTTGAATTTCCCCATCCAGTACACAAGAAAACTTTGACAAGGGAATTTCACCAATATGGGATCAATCAAATCTAAAATCTAAAGTAAAACAGTTTAAATCTAAATCTAAATAAATACTAAAAAACGAAAAGTGAACAAAAAAACAAAGCATAACAAAAGAGTACATTTAGTAAAACAGTAGCATGTGAAAATAACGACTTCTGCTCTTCTTTATCAAGGGTTGCCTCCTCCTTTATGGCACATACTTGGCTGGACTCACCAGCAACGTCAGCCACCCTCCAGTCAACCAGTCTCCCACCATCATAACGGCCGTCACTCTCGTCACCTTTTCCTCTGCTGTGGCCTTTCCTGTGTTCTTCTTCCTGCACGCCTGGCCCAACCTGGTCTACAGCACAGTGGCTGGAGCCATCTTCATCTGCACACTGGCCACTAACTGCATGCTGTTTGTGCCACAGGTCAGAGACCAAACCTAGCAGATCCCTGACTATAATTTAAGCTATAATATTAGCTTAGATTGTAATTAGTTTAAACAATAAACACGAGATAAAGTCATGTTGTCTATAATTTTGGTTACACTTTCATTATCTATTGCTTAAATCCCAAAATGTGAGAAGATTTATTTATTTATTTTTTAAGGTCCGTCATGAGGAAATCCATCCCACAAAGAGAAACTGTAACAGATGGAAAGGAAGGTTTAGGGTAAAACCAATAAACCTGACATGTGCTTGTTGCACTGATGGATGAAGTTTCGGTGTCTGTCAGGAGAAGATGACTCACAAGGAAGTCCTGATAATGAGTCAAATCTTTGCAGGCTGCAAACAGGTTTATGACTCTGAGAGTCTAACAACAGGTTTATGTTAACATAAAGGAATGCGTCTGCAGCGAGAGGGAAGGAAATAGTTCAACAATGAGCAGTGCTCTAAAGCGCACCTCGTAGAGATATCCCTGAAAGGATTTATTTCTCGTCCTAGAGGTTTAAGTGTTGCTGCTGCACATAAAACTCCTAAATATCAAACTTGTGTTATTGCAGCTGACCCAATGGCGACAGTTTGAGGAGGATCAGAACAACCCGAGTCAGATGGCCAAATATTTCAGCAGCCCCAGTAAGAGTCAGCCATCTGTCTACAGCCAGGACGAGATCTACTTCCTGCTGGGGGAGAACAGCTCAATGAAAAAGCTCTTGAATGAGGTAATGTAATGTTTTTTTTTAAATGCACAAAGTGGTTAATTTAAACAGAGATTATATTCTTTACATGTGTGTTTTAATATTTCAGTGCATGTGAGCACCAGTCATCCAAACGTCTCCTTTGGTCAAAATGATGAAAGTTCTTTGGGAACATTTGCATCATCTTGTTTGTTAGAGTTTGTCAGAGTGTAGGACTGTTCATGGACGAGCAGTCAGACAGAAGTGAATTTAACTGTCGTTATGTAACAAGTTGGTTTCTAAATGGCTGTCTTTGTCTTTTACTTTGTGGAGCCAGCTATGACCATATCAGGACAAGAGGATGGCCCCTAAAAACTGAGCCAGAGAAATTAGACAGTGCCATTATCTGAAGACAAAATGTATTGATGTAATTAAAAGCTGTTGAGGGTTTTTGATTTGCTGCTTAATGCAGACACTTTCTTTGAGCTATAATGTGCCTCATCAGTGTGTCTACTTCTGTAAATTAAAATTCTCTTTACAAAAACTACCTAGCTGACTTGATCAGAATGCAGCTTCCTTTTTAGGGCCAGAGTATTTAAAATTCATGGTCATCCAGGCCAGTAAAAGCATAATTTGTAACCTTAGCAAGTTTCATCCTCTCTAAGCTCTATGTTTAGCTCGTTCAGTCCTCTCTTAATCAGTTAAAACTCTTCTAAACTAACTTGTTACATATTGAGAGATGATTTTGTGTGTCAAATAGCATTCATTGAATATTTTAATTAGGATAAATTTACTATTACCACTCTGACTCTCATGAGCCCATTGTTGACAATTTCTGCCGTAGTCAGAGGTCACCGTGGGCTCATGGGTCCCTTTTAACCCAGCTAACAATGACTTTCAAAATGCAGATTCAGGTGTTTAAGTTTAAAAAAGCCATGGTAAGCTATGGTTGCTCCGTTTATCTGGAGCAACGGTGGCTCAGAAGGTAGCCACCGTTGCTACCTTCTGAGCCACCGTATGAGCCACTTACTGAGCAACGGTCGGCAGAAAGGTACCCACCTTCCTACCCACAGGTTACAGGATTTTATCCTGTGACCATTGAATGTAGTGTACTCTGGACTTAATAAAGTGCTATAAGTACAGACTATTTACAATGTATCTGTCTTTGATAAATTCGTATCTTCCTCCTCTTGACAATGTTTTCATATGGAGCAGTTTGGTGAAGTGCTAGGCTAATGTTAGCATGCTTTTTCTATCTATTGATCTAACTTGTTAAGCATTTCTTTACAACTAGGACCAAACTTGACAGAAGAACTCTCCTGCCTCATAAACTTGATTTAGATGTTGAATAGTTTCATTCTCCCAGATGGACACCAAGCTGCTCCAGTAATGTTCAGTGTGAACATTATTGTAAAGGGTAAAAAAACAAATTATTGGTCAAAAGTCCAGATTTGTGAGATTGTGTATCTTCTACACTATAGTCTTACAACCTGTAGTAACAAAACATGTTATGATTTATGGAAATTGCTGTAAAGGCAGTGCCATGGCTCACTGATGCCTCACTGCAAGCATGAAATTAAAGACAGTACACCAAGGAAGGGTGTTAGGATTTTAGTTTCACGAACACCATTATTTACAAATGCCCTGGCAGGAACATGAGCCAAACACTAAAATCTGAACAAGTTGTGGAAATGTCTCCAGTTAAGTGGTAATATCTAGCATTTTTTGTTTTCAAATATTTAAACTTCTGCTTTTTCTTTTCACTTTTCAGAAGAATGCTGCAATTGACAGTCTTCAAGAGCAGGTAAACAACGCCAAGGATAAACTCCTGAGGCTCATGACAGCAAGCCAGCCCCTGGGGGACCAGGACGTTGATTCCTCTGCTGCTTATCTCAACTCCTCCTCTACCCAGACCACTGAGCTTCCATCTGAAGGAAGCTCCTCTTCCTGTTTATCCCAGGGAGACACAAAATCCAGACGTTTGCCTCCTCCTTCCCCTCATAACCTCACTCTACCTCCTGATCCCTCAAATGTACTCCGGATACCTTCCAGTCAAAACTCAATGGACCTCCATCCTGCTTCTTCCCCCTTCACTGATGACATCCTGAGTGGGAGCCGGAAAGATGTCCCCAACTCTGCAACTAGAGAGACAGCTCAATCCACAGTGAGAGGGAATGCCAAGCAGCCTCTGTCCCCCACATTTCCAGGAAGGACAGCGGAGGAGGCTGTTCATTTTGTCACCTCTCTTCAAAACCGCAGACGACTGAATCCCTCTCGGGTTGAACAATTTGCCAGTCATGGTGGCCTGCCAATGCAGGTGGGACCAAATCCCAAACTGACTGGTTTCGTCAGCAGCGAGAAGCTGCAAGAGATCATCCAGGAGCTGAGCATGGACGCAGTCCTGGAGACAGCGCTTCGATTTCCAGGTCAGGCGTCTAAGACGTCGTCTCAACCGAGACTGAACACGTTGTCCCCTCTGTCGCTCTGTTCCTCTCATTCTCTCTTCCAATACCCCAGCGTCTCTCCGCACGCCGTGAGAAAACGTCGGCCTCCCTTCCACCCCTCCAGGAGAGCTTTGTCCTCGTCCTGCTTCTACACAGGCTCAGACGTTCCCATTTGTGAATTGAAAAGGGACACCTGTGAACACCAAAACCCAGATGAGACACATTTTCGTGCTGATTGCAGCGTCACCGACTTAGACAAGTCAGTAGAGGAGAAAGAGGGTGATAAAGAGGAAGAGGAGGAAGCGAAAAACTGTCAAAGACATGCTTCGCGGTCTCACAATTGCCCACTCTGGCGTTGCGCTAGACAGAACTGCTCACCTGAGCACGGTGCGGAAGAAGACGACAGTGGCAAGCAACGCCATCGATGCATCAGAGACTCGAGTGGATACTGGGACTCAGACTCCAGCAGCTCCACGGATTACTGCTACTACCATCGTCCTTACTGTGATTCCTGCCTGCAGAGGGGCTCCTTCCTGTCCTCAGACAGCTCCTCGGACTCGTCTGACAGCGAGTACGAGGACTACACCAACCTCTGTCGCCCCCCGCGGCCCGTTGTGTTTAAAGATGACCTCAAACCTACTTTAGTATGACAAAATGTTTACTGCACTTTATGTGTTATTTAATTATTTCCACCACTTGAACTTACTGTGAAGAATCATTTGCTTTCTTATACATTTCTTTTGTTTGTTTGTTTTCACTGAAACGTTTCAGATAATTGAACCCATTCTAACACTAGAATAAACAGAAAATGCAGTTTTCACAGAATAATTTTATTTATTAAAGGAAACCCACTAGCAACCCCAAACTTGCCATAAGAGAAAGGTTAGTTTCTCCCTAAATCTACCTACTGGTTCCATAGCTAACCTTTGCAGCAGCAACAGGCATGAAATGTTTGCTAAATCTGAAATTGGGTCTTTTTCATCACCGTGAAGGAATTTATACCACTTTTTTTTCACAGAGTAGTTTTGATCAGCTTCATTTTAGGCCTTTCAATCATGATTAAGCCAATTTAAAGTCTCTTTGCTCTGTCTCAATAGTTCAGATATTGACTAGACCACTGGGAAACTTTAACTTTTGGTTGCAGTGGGTTTGAGTTTAGAGTCACAAATTCATGCCCAGACATCTTCATTTAGGTACAGAGTCTATGTTTTATTCAATTATGGCAAGTTATCCCAAAGCAGCAAAGAATCAAACCATGGCCATGTTTGGCTGTTGCTGTGATGTACACCACATGTAACAGGAACCACAAAAGGTTCTGTTCAGCTTCAATTGCTGGAGTCCCAAAGTCTAAGTGTAAGCCTTTCCAGACTGATATATTTTGTCAGGAACTTTTGTTTTTCATCTATTTTTTTTAACAGTCTTTAATTTAAGGAATCATGTTGTTTTTTTGTTGTTTTTTTTTTGGATTTTTTGGTGTAATATATCTTGTCAGACTGGTTGTTTTTCAATTGTTTCATTATTTTACAGGTCTGACAGCAATCAGGCCTGGGTGACTAATGAAACTGAATCATATAATCTGGTAAATCAAAATTTCTCATGGTTTAACAAAGCAGTAAATTACATTAATAAGGATATTTTTTTTTGGATACAATATTTATATATTTATTTATTTTTGCCTTTATCAAAACCATAATTTGAAAGCTCAGTTTTGTAGCTACTTAGACTCTCTAAGATCATCAAAACTTTGTTTGATGATCTGAAACCTTTAAGTGTTATTAAAAAAAACAAACAACAAAAATAAATAGAATATGTCTTTAAGGGAGTAAATACTTTTATTCGCAGTACAGCATACTGACTCTTAAAGCACCAGTTTAATGATTATTGTATTTAAAGAAGATGAACTTTTATACTTGGAGATAATGTAGCTCTAATTTCAGTAAGAAATGCTTTGTTTTTCCATTTTTATATGAAGAAAGCATTATTGTTGAATTCTGTTTATTTGCTCATAAGATTTTTAGATCTATGAAAATGTGTTGCCCAAAACTGCTGATGTTTTGATAATGTTATTAACTACCTTTAAGTTATTGTTCTAAACATGATGCTAACACAGAAAACAGTCATTAGAACAAGCATAAAAAGGTGTAAAATTAATAGAATTTTATAGATGGTTACAGATGTGCATTCAGTTACCTTTTGTGTAAACACTGAATTTCTTATATTTATTTATAAATCTTTAATATAAAAAAGTGTTTTCTCTATATCAATGATCCAATCACAGCAGGCAGAATCACAAAGTGAACTTTTCAGTGTACAGTAATTGTGTGACTGCTGAGGACAAAAAACTTGAAAAGTTTTAAAACAAGTTCAAACTTCTCATAGTTATTATTTCATAATTTTGAAATAAAAAGAAGATGCACAAATATGAGACAAATAATGCCTAAAACTGTACTTGATCTTGATGGGAAGTTGCGGTAAATGGAAATGTCGTCATTCCTGATTTAAAGCCTCCAACAGTTCCTGAAGGTTTCAGGTTTTCAGGGAATTTATTCCACAGCTGAGGAGTATTGAAACAAAACACTGCCTCCCATTGTTTAGTTTGGGCCCTAAAATCATTGAGTAAGCAAGTGTCTGAGTGCTGATGAATCACCTGAGAAGAACCTCTGAGATCACTCAAGACCAGTGACGCAATTTAATAATTTGACCCTTTTACAAACAGTCTTTTGTGGCAGTGAACTGATTCTGGAGATGACTGTGGCTGCTGGGTGTCAGATGAGCTGCAGCAGCTGGAGATACTTTTTTTTTTTTTTCCCAGAAACCAGTACTTTTAAGCCATTAAAATAATAGTATATCTTACCTTTTAAGAAGGGATTGGGCTGATTTTATTTGGGCTTTATTTTGAATATTAAAATTGATGTTTGAATTCATAACAATATCTAGGCTTATTGCCTGCTGTTAATATTATTGTAATTGAGTCTAGATGAATCCTGAGCTATCTTGCATTTTTGGGTTATAAACATTAACCTTTTTTGTTTTCTTTATTAAACTTGGGGACATTATGACCCTTCACAGCCACAATAGGGCCATGATAACTCTGGGGGAGCAGCAGAGATCCACAACTCAGGTGGAAGAATCTGTGCAATTTCTGCAAGAAAGCCATGGGACCTCCTGCTTGCAGTTCACTAGAATCCACTGGGGGACACAGGAAACTTGTGGAAGAAGGCGCTCTGCTTCAATTTGAACTTTTTGACTCATATGCATAAATGGGTCTGATGAAAAGCAATACTGCACATTATCTTTACATTTTGTGTTGGTGGCAGCATCATGCTGTATTGTGCTTTTTTTGACTCTGGACAACAAAGCTATTAAGAATTAGAGTTGATGGTCAGATGGATGAAGATAAATACAAGGCAATCCTAGAAGAAAACCTTTAAGTGGCTGCAAAACAATGTGAGAGTGCAGATAAGATCTACCATATCGCAGGACAATGGCTCTCTAAACACACAACCAAAACTGTGATGTTTTAGAATAAGACACATACCTATGCACTAATGGTTCAGTCAAATTCCACACCTTAAATAAAATGAAAAATGTCAAAGTCCATATCTAAAAAAAATGTTCTAAGGCTGTTCTCTTGCAGAGCACCACACTTATTCTTCTCTTTCTAATTGGACTTTGTCTTCTCAGCACTGGTTTTGCTTTCTCTGTTGTTTATCTATGTTCCTCTGTGATTTTTTTCCTCCCCTTGTGCTGCCAGGGGATGAGTTGCTATGAAGACAAAGCAGTTTCCTTCATTACTTCTGCTCAGCTGCCTGCATTTAAAATCTTGCTGTGCACGAATCATTGAAGGACAGCCTCAGAGAAATTCCCTTTGATATATGACACAACAAAGTATAAATAGATCACACAAAAGATAGACTGCCGACACACTAACGTCAGCAAAAAGGAAAGATTCTCCTTTTAGGAGCAGTAATTTGCATGCATTCTCTTTTAGATGTGCCATACTCGCATCAAACAATTAGAATATTTCTTAATCAGATATTGTGCTCTACTCACAAGATTAGATTTCTAATCATTGTTTAAATGATCATTTTAAAAGTTAAAATCTCTATAAATAAATGTAGATTTAATGGACAAAAGAAAATTAGAAAAAAGATAAGCATTTATTAATGTTTAAGATTTTTTACTGAATATTCAGAGTTAAAAAAAAAGATTATCTTTCATTACTTGTCCTACCATAATTTATTATATTATTAATACAAAGAGCAAGTCTATACAGAGCTCTGCAATTATTTGATTGGGAACTGTTAAATAACCATTAATCATAACATCCAACTAATGAAAAATATCCATAAAAAAATACCGGACCACAGTGAGATTAATTAGAGAAGAAATATAAATAGATAACACTGAAAAGTTTAGGACTATTATGATTTTATGACATGTTATGGCTTGTATTTATGTCGTAAAGGACATTACATATTCCTGTAGAGGACAAAATAATTATATTGATAATAATAATCACCATCATGATTTTTATCATGATGGTATATGATCATCAGAACATTAAGTTCTAGCAAACACATATAGTGATTTTTACAATACAACTGTGATACCGCTGCAAATAAGCGTAAAATAAATGTTAATATACCTGTATTCATACACGCATGTGCATGAACTTCATTAGAATGACTCGGCAATATGGCAACAAGGAGCCAAGAGGACGTTTAAAAAAAGTTGTCCATGAAAGGTAGAGGATAGGATTTTGTGACTAACATAGCAACAGTGCTGCATGACCACCGGTGCTCTGTGACAGCTGGGGGGGATTTTGAACTGACAGCCTGCTTTTCAAGCTCCATTGGTCGAAAAGGTCATCAATCTTGTGTAAAACCCCGCCCATTGTCCCCGTCATGGCACTGGAAAAAGCCTTTGAAGTCTTGAGGGGAGGGCAGCGAGCAAATAATGCCATGTGGTGTTCAAGACCGACATTGCTATTGGACCACAGGCACGCGGTTGACACCCATTTCTGAAGGATACTGTCTCTGATTGGCTAAACTCAACACCCAGATCCAGCGTGTGCGCGTTCACGGTTTTCGTATTCAGCGTCGCGAGCTACGTTCACGGCGTGAACTCCTTTCTTTGACATGTGTTTCTTTACGAAATTTACTTACGTAAAATACGCAGCGACAAAGACTGCGAGCCTGAAACCTATGGGGAAGGAGTGAAAAAAAAAGACATTCGGTATCGTCGCATTCTGTATCTGAAGACCATCATTTTCTGAGGGGCTCACCGCTTCAGGGGCGAGGTACAGACGCCGAAATTTGACGACGGTGAGGCCGGAGCTAGCACCAGCGTAAAGTGTGTAAATTAGCCGCATAAAGACTGCGGCGACGGACAGGTTTTCCGTTAGAAGATCTTTAGGCTCTGGTATAGTGAGGGAGCCGCCATGGCAGTCGGATCACTGAGGCTCCACATCGGGATATGAAGAGGAGCTGCATGTGTCCCTGAATTGGCAAGCAAACGGCTCGTTTTGCTTCTGGACCGACAACCGAGCTGACCGTTGTTCATTTTTGTGGAAATCACCCTGAAAAGGACTTTTTATCAAACACGGGGCCACGGGGAGAGGCCAGATTCATGACTATTTCAGTCGGAGACGTGTCTTTTGAGGCCCGTTGAAAGAACCTGGACTATAAAGGAGGGAAATGATGCTTTGATTGACCGTCGGTGGGAAAGATTGGACAGTTTTATTTTGTGATTATAAAACTGTTCTAACGGGCTCTCTTTCTGCCTGTGCCCCTATTCCGAGACACACAGATATTAATTTACCGTCAGCCTTTTTTTCCCCCCTTTTTTTATTTTTTCTTTGGATGAGAAGGTTCGGCGACTCGATCAGCCCTGCCGTTTAGCAAGTCGAAAGAATTAAAGGGATTGGATCATGTCGGGTCGGCCCAGGACCACATCCTTCGCCGAGAGCTGCAAGCCAGTGCCGCAGCCCTCTGCTTTCGGCAGCATGAAAGTCAGCCGTGAGTACACCTTACTGTAATCCTAGAGCTGCTTCCCCCCACCCCCCTGCATGCACCATAGGCCCCCGGTGGTCTGTGGTCTGCCTTCTCTCTCTCTCATTTTTCTACATGTCCAAGTGTCATGCTAGCACAGAGTAGCTTAGCCTGGATGTCGCTCAGCGGCGCACACTGCTGCTGACCGGGGGCCGGTCAGTGCAGCAGGCCGCACCGGGGCAGGGTTGGGCTGGGTCACCGGAGAGTGAAGCGTTGGCTTGGCACCAACCCAGGATGGAAAAAAAAAATCAACCAAGCCCTTTCCTACTCCCGGAGATCCGGTATAATAAATGTCTGAATTTAGATCACAGCATATAGCGGAATTCCTTTCTACAACAGAGTTAAAGCCGTAGGGCCGGTCTGTATTACGCAAGTGTCTGTGCAGAGCGGAAGGTACGCCCATAGTTGACTCGAGCGAAACCGACTCTGTCTCTGAACATCCAGGTTTGCTGGGTTCTGTGGGCCTGTTTAAAAACTAGCAGCCTCGACGAGTGGACACAGAGTAATCAGATTCATGGCCGCGGAGATGAAGCCCTACCTGCCATGGGTTGTCAGGCTGGCAGTGGTCATCCAGACACAGGGCTTTGATCTAATTTGGTGTGTGTCAGGAATCTCAAAATAAATCCACCTACCCGCTTCTGTCATTAAAAAACAAGGGGTACTAAAGCATTAAAAAACGTGTTTATGACATGGTCGTTTGCTTCTAAAATTATACAGCACACCTGAAACGTTGAACCTTGACTGGAGCAATTTTTTACATGCTGAACTACACCCCTGTTTCACCTTTCACCTATTTAACCATGAGTAATGGTGAAAATTTAGGCCGTAAGGAATGTTGATGTGGTGCTTCAGGGCTGGGAAACAGGTATGCAAGCAGAGGAGCTGTGTGTTAAAACCAATTTCCTCTGAAGGAGCATTGGCTGCAATTTAAATGATGCCAAGATCTTGTGCATAGGTTAAAAATTAAGGTGATGACTGCGTTTTAAAAGCTGATATTGCAAAGTAATTTCCCTCATGAGTATAGAGATAACCATCAACCATCATCTGTGATTAATTCTTTTCCCCTTTTTAGTAATAAACCTAAATTTCTCTCAGTTGATTTGTAATAGTTCCATATTAAGTCAAAAGGTCATGTTTATTACTGTAGCATACTATTTTAAGTTATGGCTTTCTAATTTTTGGTATAATATGGAGTTTGCACAAGGTAATTATTAAGTTTGGGACAATACATCTGCTTGGTTGATTTTTCTATTATTTTTTTTTTACATAAAATACATAATTCATTTAAAATACTCTACTTTTCAGAAAATCTAAACATTTGTTTGACCAAGTCCATTTGATAAGCCCAGCCATGTTGCTTCATATGCAAAAAAAAAAGAATATTTTTTGTATTTTGCATTATTATCGAAAATGTTTGATACTGCAGCCCACAAAGCAAATTTAAAGATGATTTTGAGGGAACACTGCACTCGCTAGCGTAATCACAAACGGAGCCATTGGGGCGAAAAGCGTAGCAGCAGATTCGTCAACGCTAAAATATCAGCTGTTAATACATTGACAGCCAACGGTGAGGCGGTGGCTTAATCCCATTTTACCTCCTACACCTTTGGGTGTGGAATACCAAAAGATTTCACACCTTCGCTTGGTTTGGTTCTCTTTCGTGCAGCACATCAAATGTGGACCAAAGCACCTGGACAGCGCCATGCTGGAACAGCAGCTACTGAGACAAGAAGGCTGCCCAGCATGAGCAGCAGGGGAGGCGGGGAGCTGTCCAGCATGTTGTTCTATATACGAGACAAATGAAGTAGTACTGAGGAGATGGAGGGCTGCACACACTCTGAGGAAGAATCGTTAAGTTTTCATTTATAAATCTTGCACGCTGGATATTTCAGGGTTGTTTTTTTTTTTAATTTCTCTTTTATTCACGGGATCATTTCCACTGCAATGATCTGCAACCAATACCCACGTACTGGTGGGTTTTGGTAGGAGCAGGGTTTTATGAAAACAGAGATTTTTCGGAGGCACACTTTTTATGCGTTCATTGCAAAAACTCTTAGAAATGTAACTTGCAATGTAATTTCAGTAGTGGTGACTTATTGTCATTATTAATGCCTTCAGGAAACAGCAAATGCCAAATATTTCTCGGTTTAAATAAATTGCCATGTCGACAACCTTTAGAATATTTACTTAAATGCATCCAAAATGTTTCTTGTTTTAGTTGTTCAAAAATAATGTAATGTTTCCATTTGAAAATATGTCACGACAAGAACAAAAGCATTAAAACACAAATATCTAGTTTTCACGATTCGTCTTGAAATAAATGTAGTAAACACAGATGATTTTGATGCAGCCTGTCTTCCCATCATCCCCATTAGGGAAGTTTTAAAGGTTTGTGTACTCTGTTTACTATTTTGAAACAATTAATAAACATAAATGGGTTTTTTTTATTTTATTTTATTATTCTTGATAGACATATTCGATAATCCTAAAGGTATTTTAAATAGATTCACATTTATTTGCTTGTTATAGTTTTTATTCTGTAATAAGTCCCTCTTTCTTTAAGAAGCATAAAAAAATATTATCTTATTGATTGATAACCAGGCAAGTTAAACGACATGCTCTGATTGAGTGATGATGGGTCAGCTTTGTAAAGGAGTGTCCCAGTTATGCCTAAGTTGATGGCGATGGGACAGGGGAACAGTTTAGTGCTAAGGGTATGGATAATATATCATGTAAAATGAGTGTGTGTCACACACCAGACTGTGATGGTGACATCTGCAATGTTGAATATGCAAGATAAAACTGTCCCTGCTCTGTTTTTCCTCATTCAGGAATGCGTCATGATGAAAACGAGTCTGTTAGGGAAGGTTAAAGGTGCCTTGCAGCTGAGATGCGATCAGGATGTATGTTAGTAGAATCTGGCCGGAAGGTTAGGTTGGGGGTCACCTCAGAGTTTTAGTGCAGTAATCCCTCCTGGGACACGCCACAATGTCAGAATGGCAAACACACAATGGGTGCTGAAATAAAGAATCAATGGTTGCATTTTTTCCCAGTCAGTGATTATTTATTGTTAAGGTTTGTTGAAGTTTATGGTGATTTCTGAATGTGCTGTTTTTCTGGTCACTCAGTGCGTCTCCCAGTCAAAGCCAAACTTTCTGCCACTCAGTTAATCTTTAGTTTTATCTCTGTCCTTTACAAAGTAATTGGTGCTAAGACTTGTATGTATAAGCTGTAGTTATGAGGCATTTATTTCATGATAAATGTACCAAGCAGAAGGTGAAGGTATTTTCCAATGTGAGTTTGTAGTTTCCAGGATTTATTTTTGAATATTTTTTTACATTATGACATTTTAGTCAGAATGAATAGCCTTTTCTGCATTATGTTGTGCATAGCTCAAATTAAGGATGTTTTATTTATGACAGTTTTATACTTGTGATATTAAATATATTTTGATAACACTAAGTAAATGCTATTATATAATGTTTTCTTTCTAGTGTATTTTTTTTTGTAAGCATATGGTAAAACCTCAGTATTTTCATATCCCTTATGAAGAAAAACCATAAATGACCAAATTTGGAATCTGCATTCCAGAAAACTGAAAATGAAGTGACTTGTAAAAGCCAGATTAGTGCATCTCTAAAGTTGAACAATCTCTCCTCATTGGTTGGTTCTTTAGATTACTCTACATTCTTTCACATGCAGTAGAAGTCAAACTTCAACGCTAACAATGAGATCCTGCAAATTATATTGTTTTTATTTGTTAAAATCTTGTCCGTGTGTGAGCTTATATTGCATAGTTCCCTTCTCTGGTCTGAAGAATTGGTAGTAGAAAAGTCAAGTAAAATCAACATTCTGCTCCAAAGTTGCAAAAATAAATGTCATTTCTTGCAACTTCTGTTGAAGTCTTGAAACTGAATATTCTCACGAGCAGTGGTGGCAGTAAGAATAAATTGAGAAACTGAAGACGCAGAATAACTAACCACTAAACCAGATTGGACAGCTAAAGCAGGTTAGATGGTTCGTGACAGGAGCAGGTAGTTAGCTGTGCTGCTTTAGAGTTTCTGCTGTATTTTTCTGCTGGCTCATGATGTTTTCACTGCTCAGTACTGTGAATGCTTTGACACATAGAGTATTGATAAAAGTGCAAAAAAAAAAGAAAAAAAAGACATCATTAGGGTTAGATGAGGAATATCATCTGCTTGCCTCTTGTTAGCAAGATGCTACGCTTTCAGAGAACGTCCATATTTAGTGGTTGGATTCATTTTATTTAAGACATCCGTAAGTCGTTTATCAATCTAAATAATGTTTTCTCAAAGTGCTGAGTAACAAGTGGCCAAAGGAAACTTATGATGCTGTTTTTCATGTTTCTTGTTTTCTTAAACTCCTTCAGAGTTGCACGATAGCAGAGTGTATTATTTGACTGGATGCGTTTAGCTCATTTCTGTTACCCTGACCTCCACCATGCTGCTGCATGTGCACACACTGCTACACATGTACAGCGCATGCTTTCGTGTGAATACTTTGGCAGATGATCTAAAGCAGCTGTAGCATGTGTGTATAATCACGGAGAGAATGCTGTTGCCCCCCTCGCCCCCTCGGGCAGATGGAGACGTGCACATACATGTGTGCATACATTCACAGGGGCACGCGTAGGTTTTTGTTTTTGGGGGGCTAAAGCAGCTGGCCAAGAACAATGAGAGGCCTGTTTAGCATTTCAAAGCTGCAGCTCTCTCCCCCTTCCCTCCTTGCCTTTGCTGTCCCCCTCTTGCATTTTGCAAGTGATAATGAGAACAAAATGAACTAATTATACTCTTTGATTCTGATTGAAACAGCAGGGCTCACAGGCAAGATGAGAACTGTTACCGTCAAACAGGAAAATAGACAAAAAAAAAACAACAAAAAACTGGCTTGACCAAGTTAAGCTTGGCGTTTGTGGTGCAGTCAGCTCGGTGGCTGTGCATTGCTGCAATATCTAAAAATCTATGCACCCACGTCATGTTTTGTCAGAACTCTCTGTCTCCATCTCGGTACGGCCTGACCATGTTTGCTTTGTTGTCAGAACTGACATTCCTGTTTCAGGAATGCAGTGAATCGTCTCATCAGGTGGACACCGGCAACTTGACATGATTGCCTCCACGCGTCAACATGGTGTTTGCACACGTCTGCTCGTGCTGTAATTCAGGCGTGTAAATCATCACCCACTTGTGAGCTAAAGGTTTGAAGTCCGATACGTCAGGTGGGAAAGTCTCTGCATCATCCAGCGCCTTGAAAGTAGATGATGAAAGCTTTAGTGAGTAGAAAGCCAGGCAGAAGGGACATGCATTTCAATCAAATTATTTGTGTACTTTGACTTTTTTTTTTAGCTTTTTATCATTGTTTGCTTTATGAAATGAATGGTTTTTATTAGATATTTGCACAACCCCCCCAAAAAAATTGTCCCTCGTTATTTCATTTTATCCAGCATCTGTTTGGTTTAATAAATCAAAGTTCTCTGGCCTTGTCACACTTATTTACCCCTGATTTTGCCTTTAAGGTTAAAGGTAGAACTATCTTAATTTCAATATAATATCTATTGACATTGCACAAATTATTTGACAGTTTATGGCATATGTGGCACAAATCATACACGGTTCCAGAGCAAAGGTTTGGGGGATTAAAACATCTATGTGGATTTTTTTTAATTAACCGTTTGGAAGGATTACGCTCAGATTACCTCGTACAGTAGAGCTACGGCAGCAATTGCAGGAGACTATTCTTTACTTTATTTGTTGCATCATTTCCACAGAAATGTGCCGTTGAAAGATATTGATTTATGTTTTCTTGTGACTATTTGGTTTTGGGTTTAAACTCTTTTTTTAATTTAAATAAAGTTAGATATTTAATCTGGGTTTTTAATAGAATATTTTTGTCCTATTTCTACTTCTGATTTTGACACTTATCCGGCGTTTTGAAATTAGACATGAAAATATTTAGTACTGTTCTATTTACATAATCTTTATAGGATAAAAAATATATATATATTTTTTGGCCTTTAATCTTCCAAACACTGATCTGACCAGATTCTGATCAGTTGTGCTCTACTTAAAACTGATTAAATAATTCAACATAGTATTCAGCTGTAACAGGACCTGAGTACCATATTTGCATTTTACTTGACACTTTTACCATTATAGTTTTAAAAATGCTTGAGTGTATATTCTTGGCAGCTTAGTACACTTCAAAAGAGTGAGAATAACTTTCTTGTTGAACAGTTTTTTTTTAACATCATCACACTTTGTGCTTATATTCTTGGCTTTGCATAAAGTGCACCCATTGCTCAGCCATTTCAAATGTTTCCTGTATATTTTCTTGACATATACTGATGCTTGACATGCAGAAAAGTCTCTTGGAAGCAGTGTTGTTTGATCTAGTAACAAATCTATTCAGTGAGGGCTGAGGCTCAGCATTATGGAACAATGATTAAAATTCAGTGCTTCAGAGGAATGAATCCCTTTTTATGCAGTATTGTACAGAATTTGAGAGACTGCATTTTTTTAAAATAAGCTTTGTTTGGAATTAGCTGCAGCTGCACGTCTGTTCTCCATTTCTTTGCAGGATTTCTGACGCTGAGCCAGACTGGACAGGGATTTTCTTGAACATCAGCTTTGAAGTGTTTTCACTGATTCTGAACTTAGGATTGGGTTTTGGGTTAGGACTTTGAGTAGGCCATTATAGCACATGACTATGCTTCAATATAAACACTTCCATTGTAGGTCTGGCTCTATGTTTAGAGATGTCCAGTTGAAATGTGAGCCTCTTCCCATAGTTCTGTCTTTGCAGCCTGTATGGGGGGTTTTCCACAATGGCTCCTTCCATTGTACCATCTACTATATGATGCTCTTCCCAGTAAAGCATCATATAGTGTTTTGCAGGGAAGCCAGAAATTTGTATTTTGTGCTCTCTTAAGCCCAAAATAGATCTTTAATTTACAAGTAAATTTTTCTTCATACCAATATTCTGTAAAGCCCAGAATAAGCAACTAATAGTTGTCTGAACTGGAGATTTGGTTCTCAGCAGCTCCTCCTGAGTTGCTAGTGGCTTTTTTTTGGCTGCTCTTTGGGTTAATGATGCACTTCTTTGCCTTGAATTTCAATTTGGGATTTCTGAATAAGATGAGGTGACTACAAATGGAAAGCCTCATGTTTTGGTAGTATTTTTATATAAGTATAATTTTAATCCAACTTCAAAAATATGCACAACTTTGTTTTTTGTATCATTAACTCACAATAAAAGCCCAGCCTTCTGACCTCACATGTATCTAATGGATGCATTTAATGGAGTTCTGCCATTATCACCTTCAGAAATGCTTTAATTTTACCTCTTTGATCATTTTCTCTTCAGCTACATCGTGTCGTGGTTGTCGTAATCAACATGCATCAGAGACATCATACCCTCTGACCCTCAGTACGGATCGATGGCGAAACGCCTCGATCTGATCTCAACCAATGCATGCAGTTAGATTGAAACTTTCCTCCTGTGTAGACAGGCTCAGGTCAATAGAAGAAAGCTTGACTCACTTCCATCTGTGACGCTAGTGGTGCCTTTGAATGACACCTTCTTCAGTTTTGTCTCTCAGCCTAGCGGCTCTGCTGCTCCTGTGTCAGCCGATTCCAGCTGTGGCCTGGGCTAGCCTGGTGACCTTAATTGACTATTGATGGATCTGGTTTGAAATTGCACAGGCCGTCCCTGTTGCTTAGCACCAGAGTTGTAGGGCTTATGTGGATGAAATTATATTTTAGATATTCTTTTTCCTCTCTTTTTTATAACATGATTGCAGAAATGCTTCAAGTTCAGGGTTGTGGAAACTTCTATTTATTTCAGGATGTTTGCATATGGTTTTCTGGTGAAAACATTGCTTTGGCAGAATGGACATTTAATTTAGTAGAAGTAGTGAGGCCAATCCTTCATTTAGTGGTTATGGAAAAGTAACTCCAGGCTTTTTTTTTTTTTTTTTTTTATTGTTGCATAATCGAGGCTTCCAGTCAGTCAAAGAAGCTGAAGCAGAAAACGAGCTATAGAAAAATGCGGTCATATTGCATGGTCATCCCTGGTTGGCACCAGTGTGTGATCATACTGTGAGCTCTACATACTTGTCTGTGTGTGTGAGAGTCGGCAGACATTTCTCACGGTTTGAGGAAGTGCAGAGGCGTCATAGAAATGGCCCTGCTGGAATACGTAGGCAGTAATTTTTTTCTTCTTCCTTTTACGCACAGTAACTCTCCTGTTCTTCCAAAAATCTGCCTTCAGTTACTCTCTGTAGGCTCCTTTCTGGAGAGCGAAGTCTTTCTGACCTCCCTTCATCTTCTTTATTCTCTCGCACTTTGATTTTTAGTCACATTCGCTGAGACTTTATGTTCTGACTGCTCAGTCCTTGGCAAAAACAAACCCACACACATAAACAGGAAAACACACATGTGACAAGATTGTTTGGTACTTGCTTTCTCATTTGCAAGTCTGCCCATGCAGGCCCTGTTTGTGTCAGAATCAATAACCCTCTTGGAAAATTACCCCAGCCAGCCAGTGAGGGTGAATGATAAGACCAGTAAACATCCGCACTTCTTCCAGTCTCAGTAAAAATGTTGATTTTCTCTTTTTTTTTTTCTTTTCCTCTTTAAATTTGAACATATTCTCAGAATATTTGAGGTAAAACGAATCAATTTGATTGACTAAAACTATCAGGAATAAATAATCACTACTTTGAAGTAATACATTTAATTGTTGATTTTTATGTGCGTGTGAAATAGATTTTGTTTCAGCCGATCTTTTTCCAGTGCAAGATGATTAAGAGAGGACTGAACATGTGCTGCGGCGGTGGTCGGATCCTTTGTGGTAATTTTGGGGTTAATTTCGGTCCTTCCACAGACTGCAGGTGTGAGGCAGCACGTACTGCAACCCACTAGTGGATAAATGTGCTTTTAACTGCCAGCTAATGTGGACTTTACCCCTCAGCTCTGCTGCAGTGAGGGAAGACTGTGGGAGGCAGGTGGAGAGAAACCTCTGAACTGGCCTTTTAAAGGGCCATTTATCTTCTAATACCAGATTTATGCTTGTTTTGCTGCTTCCTAGCAACACTTGTTCAAGATATGATGCCCCTGTGGATCAGGAATATCAAATGATGTATTCCCAGTTTGTGTGTACTGTGTCTTGTATCTTAGCTGAAATTAAATGTTGTCTTTTGACATTTGTCCTTCTGTATGATAGTAATTTCTGTAAAAAGTGTAGTTTCAACCTCAAATCAAACCCTGTAGCACAGCGCAGGAGGGTTTTTCCACCAGCGCTGTGTAGCGCCAGCTCTGTTTCCACCGCCGTAACCTCTGACAGAGAAACCGGTGTTATCTCTTGGCTGTGCCTGAGTAAAGAACCACTTTCGTCAGGAGCTGGAGGCCAGAGACCAATAAAATATTGGGAACTCCTCAATTTTCTTTTTTAGTTCTACGCTTTCTCAGCCAAATTTAAGATGGAAAATGACACAATCTTTTACAAATACATCATCACCATAACGGTATTACACACAACATAAATGGCACTGTTTGAAATGTAAAAGTTGTTGGTTTATATATTCAATTAAAGAAAACCAGTTGAATCTGCTTGTAGTGAAAAGAGGTTTCTGAATGATCTATGTGCGCAGTACCAGCCCTACATGTAGGTGGGGGTGGACTTCAAGTGGGCCTGGGCACTGATAGACTTATCTCCAACAAATCACACTATTGCACAAACTGGCTTTGTGGTTGGGACTTTGTGGTGAGACATAGAAGAGGACCATGATTGTAACTTCAGCATTTGCCTGTTTAAAGTTTAATGCAATGCCACAGTTTTAAGGAGTCATTTTAGAAAAGTTCTTAAGTGGTAATTCTCCTGCTGTTTGTTCAGATATACAATGCAGAGTTTCCTTTGGTTGTAAAGAGCATAAGAGTAGTGCAGCCTCTGTGCCATCTGTAAGCTGTCAGTCAGCTGTGTACTGTGGACAAACGAGGGGGGAAAACCCCCTGATTTTTTCCCCCCCTCTTTCTAAATGAGGCAAGGTGCTCACATCCCATGACCACACGCTGTTAGCACAAATCGCAAAGCTCGTTAGTGACACAAACGTCATTAGTTTTAATGAATAACTGCTTGTGCTGCCCACCGCTTCACACCTACTAGACAACTTTGTTCTGTGGTTACTGTCATTAGTGGACAAGGGGTGTAAAGGTTTTAATATGTTGACTTTATTTCAGTTTGACTCTACCAGTCCATGTGTTTGTCAGTCTTCTCCCAACATTTGTTTTATATCGAATTAAAGACTTTCCTCACATAATATTTGTTCCTCTTTGATTTCTTCTGTGGATGCTTGAGTCAGCATCCTGATTAGTTTGTCCTCCCTTTATCTGCCGGTATGAACTGCCAGCAATACTTTTACTTTCTTCCATCAGTGGCCTGACTCATTATTTTTGAGTGGAAACTTAATTGGCTAGAGAGTCATGCATCCCACTGGATGCTTTTTCCATAGGTTTGATTTGGCAGAGAAAGACAAACATCGAAGAGCACCTGAATGTTTCCAGATCTCTCGGGTAATTCTGAAGTTAAACGGGTCTCCTCAGGATTATAAAGCACCTCTCAGAAGACTCAAACCTGTAAAGAACTGAAACTGTTGACTTTATGTTCCAGTTCTCATCTCAGTTTTGCTATTGAAGTGTTAAAGTCAAACTTGGACTATGTCTAATGGCGACTACTTCAGTTGGATGCTGTTTTCTTTCCAGCAGAAAACAGTTGGGTGAAATGTATGCGAGGCGTGCCTGTAAAGTCAGAGGTCAGTGTTGTATTTCAAGCTAATGAGCCTTATGGCTGATCCATTTCATCACCAGTCAGATATTGACTGTACTCTGTACTCAGAAGATAGCTGGTCAATGTTCGTGTGAAATCTGGAACGAGCGACTTGGATTCCTGGTATTTTTATTGATGTTACAGTCTTCGTGAAAACTTTAAAGCTGCCAAACTGGAAGGCCTGGTAGTGTCTGAGGCAGGACATTTTTAAAACCTATTGGAGAATGTACTCCTGCTCTAAATTTGTCTTTATTTAACAGTGGTTGTTGTGGAGACCTTTGACATTTGCAGATTTTTATATTTTACTTTAAACAGTACAGTATAGATACAGTGAAGATACAAGTGTGACATCATACCACTTTTATTTACCAATATGTTACGTCACATTACACTTGAAACTGTAAGAAGTTACCATAAAGCTCTATCTATCTATCACAATAGACATGTGATCAAAATCAATGGAGAATACATCTGGTAGAATATTTATTATATAGAATATTCACTGAACTCTAATCCAGAACCTCACAGCATTTTGGGAGATGTAGGCAGAGGAAAGGCTTTAGCTGCTTAACCTCTCACAGCAAGCTAAGTAAGGTTGGTGGCATCAACTAACTCACTCACTCTTTAGTTACCTAGCAACAACCTGTTGAGTAACTTGCCCACCAGCAGTTTCAGGTTTCGCCACCGTGCCTCATAACTGCTTAGAAAAAAATAAAAAACAGCATGGTGTGAAAACTGCGGATAAAACTGGAAATGTCACACCACCAGTTTGGCAGCATTTCAGATATTTAAAACAAAAAACAAATAAATAATTATCCATATTGTCTGCGATGAAACGCTTATCTTGTGACAAGTTTTCAGCCATTTCGTGCGGCCCTACTGTGGAGTCTGAGCTACACTAGCCCTCCAACTTCATAATGTTAATCTTAAAGTCCGTCGAAGATCATCCTACATCACCATCATTAGGTTCATTACTTTCATACCCACCAATGTCCTCTTCTGGAGCTGTAACCATAACAACAGCTGATATAACCTGTAACAGCTCCAGGATCCAGGTTTTCCTCAACATCCACTTATTTTTCAAGTGCTCACTTCTTCATTCATGCTATTTGTTTGTCTCTTGTCATTTGGTTTTCTACCTGCTCCTTACACATGTAACAATTTAAGGAATTATGTTTTTTTTTCTCTTTAGCAATAATATGGCTCAGCTCAGAAAAATAGTATAAACTGCCTGAATTAATCAGAAGCGATCAGAAAATGAGTGGTGGTTATCATGAATTTATTAAGAATTGTTGTGAAATGATGGAAAACATCAGAACATGTAATGAAAAATTCAGAAATGTAGCTTACTATGCGTTTGAAATAGCCAAACAATGTTCTTGACAGTTTTGGTATCTTTACCAATCAGAGTACTGGAGAGAATGTGTGATGGCAGCCAGCAAATCATGCATCACTGATATGAAAAAGGGCTCTGCAGACTGTCCGATATTAAAATAGGTCAACAGCATCCAGTGGTTCTTCATGAACGCTGATGTTGTTCTCAAAGATTTAGTTCTTGTGTAACATAAGGTTTTGTCACAGAATCTGTTTAAAATAAATCTTTTTTTTTCTTCATTTTATCTCTCATATCTAAGCCGTCATATTCTTTCCTTGCTCTCTTTAAAAGCTTCACCACTGTGTCATAAACTCCCGCATGTCTCTTTGTGTCCTTCTGCAGGAGACAAAGACGGCAGCAAGGTAACGACAGTAGTGGCCACTCCTGGCCAAGGCCCCGACAGGCCACAGGAGGTCAGCTACACAGACACGAAGGTCATTGGCAACGGATCCTTCGGCGTCGTGTACCAAGCAAAACTCTGCGACTCTGGGGAACTAGTGGCGATAAAGAAGGTCCTACAAGATAAGAGGTTTAAGGTGAGACATGCATGAAAGATGTGCACACAAAAAGGCAAAGGAAAGCAGGATGTGCAAACATCCTCTCGTGTTTAACTTTAGTCATGATGTTTTCTTTCCATCTTGCACAACATGTCCAACACAAACACTTGCTGTGTTAATGTGAATATGCTGATCTTTTACACTTACAGGGAGATTTAAAAAAAAAAACATCCAAAACCAGAGAAAACAACAAAGAAAACATTGTGCTTTTAACTCAATTGCTTGTGTGTGTCAAAGGAATGTGTTTTTTGTGTGTTTGGAATTGCCAGGAGATTTTTTTTCTCTGTCTCTCTAACAAACATTAACTTTTTAATATTTATTTGTTCAGGAGCCTGACAGATTTTCTTCAGCAGTTATAATGACGCTAGTTAGAAGTAATAAAGTTAGATGATCGATGAAACTCGAAGAAAACCTGTTAGAAGCTACAAAAAAAAGTAGAGACTGAGGTGAAGGTTCGTCTTCATCTTTAAAAAACGACCCTAAACACGCCACCACAGCTACAAATGACTAGTTTAGATAAAAGGATATTCACGTTTTAAAATGGTCCAGTCAAAGCCCAAACCTGAATCCAATTTTGAATCTGTTTTTAGAGGGATGTTAATAGAAGCTCTCAATCCCCATTTAAAAGATGTAATAATTAAAATTTGGGTGTTTTTTAAAAATAAAGATAGAGAACAAAAACTCTGTATGATGCAACTGACCAACTGCTTGAAACCTTGAAAATACCTAAGTAAGTGAGTCAACAGTTTTAAACTGCTTTTGAGATGGGATAATTTTAACCATAAAAATGTGACTGAAAACAGCAGCTGCCAGTAAATATTTGGTGGGAATAACTGAGGGAATCATTTGTTTTTGTTTTTATAGTGTTCAAAGGAGGCACATTTTGTCCTATAATGCGTTTTACCAGAACAGTTTACACCTTAACATAACAGAACGACAACACTGGAAACAATTAGAAATTTTCCAAAAACATTCAATTTACTGATTTTACCATGGATATAAGATATTTCTTTGTTCCTTTTTTCCCCTCTCCGGCTCCTCGGCGTAGATCTGCGCTCACTGCTCTGTCCGAGGTTTTCCAACCTGCAGCTCCATTTGCCACGGTAGCTGTTAAAATTTAGCTGAATCCTGTGGCGCTTTAAGGCAACCGGCTCAGCTTAACGCCTCCGCGGAGCCGTGGCCTATTTTTAACCTTTCTGAGGGTTTGTGCGAGTGCAGCACACTCTGAAACCAGACAAGAAGAATGATGTCACTTAATGATATGGAGGTTGACCATCTGCTGCTGAATTCACAGCGCTTCTCAGACATGCACGCACGCTTCTTGTGACTCTGCATACTGGCTGTGATGAAGTCATATCCTGCTCTCTGTGAGCCTGTGGTTAGTGGGTTGCTTCTTGAAGCAGGCCAGTGATCAGCTGAAGATCACATGCTGTTGTATTGTATAGTTTCCAATGTTAAGCAGACCCTCTGCATCAGCCCTCCACCCCTCCTGGCTCTCTGAATCCCCCTTTCCTTCTACTCACTCAGCCCTGTCCTCCTCGCCAACAGCTGGTGAGGAAATATGAGGCAAATGAGAGCCAAGACTCTTCACATGACTGTCAAGCATGCGCTATAGTGTGCACACCAAGTTTCACACACAAACAGAACCCATCACCTTCAGATTAATCTTACAGAAGTGTTTTTTCCCCCACGTTTTATTTTTGTTTTTTTCTCATTGACAATTTATTTTTGGTTGCCATGCGAGACTAAAAAGTTTTTTTTTTTTTTTTTTTTTTTTTATTACTGAAGAAAAACATAACACAGCATGATAATGCTGCCATTACCATGTTTTACCAGAGGATTTTTTTTTTTTTTTTTTTCCCCACTTACGTGCGAACAAAGCCGAAGTAATCACATGAGTGGGATCTGCATTAGGGTGAAGCTGATGAGACAAAGTGTGAGACGGTTCTGGTGGGGGTTACAGTCTGCTTGTGGTGCATTATGGGATAGGCTCCATCTCCTATTCCCATTTGAGGGATCGCATATCAGCCTATTGGAAAATGGATGCTCACATCAGAATGCTCACTAAGAGCTGGAGCATCAGTGGTGGCAGCTAGTCTTTGGCAACATTAATGAACAATGGCGTTTGCTGTTAGCTCCCAGGTCAGCTGAAGTTCAGGAAATCGGATCAATGCCTCATCAGGCCCTTGATGCGATTGTTTGAAATGAGGAAAAATTGCATTTCTGAGCCTGGCTGCAGATGCATTTCTTCATCACACCCAGGGCAGAAGCTGCAAGTTATTTTGAGGCTGCTGTAAATACTTAATGGAAACCCAAATGTTCATTAATGTGCAACAGACATAAAATAGTTTCTCAGGAAATGCATTAATATCCATTACTTTTACTTTGATGTGATACAAAGTGCAGCACTCTGCTTTTTAAGAAGTTTTTCCTCTTCTTTTAAATTTAAGCAGGAGATCAGAAGCTGATTGTTTGTAATGCTGATACAGATTTTTATTCTTTGTAAGTTGATTCAACTGTATTACAAGAAGATTTTGGAACAGCACTGAAAATATATATTTTTTCCAACCGTCCTACCAAGAGCTGTTTTTATTCACTTAAACTGGATTATAAAACTTTCAGATAAGCCTGGAAGGAGAAAGAGAACATAGAAATAATTGATAGTTAAATTAATACGATTAGGGTTGAATGTCTCTAAACCGTAGTTTAATACATTTAAGCATAAAATGGAAATTAAATTGTCTATTTTTTTAAAATTATTATTATTGTTATTATTATCAGCCATTGCGTTAGTGGATTAAGAAATCCAGAACTTGATGGTCTTGGCCAATGAGAATCTGTCACATACCATAGATGGTATTGACCCATCAGTCTCATTGATAGAAAACTGTTTAATTAATTCAACTCTTAACACAATGTGGGACAGTAAATGCATTAGCTGTCTCTTTTGGGGGCTTCAGAAAAAATACCGGTATATAGATTTAAAAACAGACGAATGAATATGTGGGATGTTTTATTACCACCAAATGAGATGCTTAAGGTTTTAGTCACAGTATTAAAAAATGATGCCCTCAAGTTATTTTGTGGCTGCATTCAGTTTAATCCTTAAGCAGAAGAGGAAATTGAAGTATGTGTTTGTGTAGGTGATAAGCTTTGGGTCTATGTGCTCAGTCTACTAGATGTGGTTTTGTCCCATCAGCATCATGAAGTGCTCAGCTGTAGCACCCCTTAGCAGCCTGCAATTAGGGCATTTTTTTCCCCCTCCAGTTTCCACCGGCTTCGTCTCCCATTTGTGCCACTCTGTGTCTGCGCTGCTGAGACTCTGGTGGACGACGGGTCAGGAGGACAGACTGCAGTACAACAAGAGCTGAGCTGGGCTTTACTCAACAGTCTTCCTGCTCCTCCTCCATATGCTACCATCACCCCTCCGCACATAATGCACACACACATGCTCACGCAGACAAAGACACACCCCGGGACAGTCCAGTGCAAGAAGACGAGGGCGTTGGCTGCAGTGCACAATAGTTCGATGTCTGGTCTGTGACCTACGTGCAGTGATGTCACGTAGTGGGGGGTTCTGAGTGGGTTGGTCGTAGTCAGAAAGACAGGAGGCGGGATGGAGGGGGTTATAGACAATTTAAGTCTGCTTATAAGTGACTCAGAGTATTATCTATGCAAGGCTGCTGAGCTATGGTACGCTCTTCAATGCTTTGCTGCTGACACAAAGAAGACCAATACAAAAGATGAACTATGAAGGAAAAACTGACTGAGACGGCTCCAATCTTGATTTGAAGCAGCATCTTTGATATCTCTTCTCTGATTTAGCACTAACTTGAAACTCGATTTGTTTTTGATTTATTCTGATTAAATGCAGAGTTCTTATGCAGTCTGGAAAACTATGAATTTTGATGAAATGTGTCCCGAGTCTGGATTAGTATGGAAAACTAAAACAAGACATATTTCTATTTCAAGACTTAATGCCTTTTTTAATCTGTCCATCCTATCATTAGTATATCCATCTGTTCATCCAACCCTGAGAGAAATGGACATTTGTTTCTGGAAGATTTTGACATGAAAATCTGTAAGAACCGTATTTGTGATATTAGTGGTTTATCATATTGTTTATCATTTATCGTAAAAGATTTCTTATGATGAGAATTTTTATTTATCGTTGTCTCAATAAATTCTAATTAATGATGTTTAGAAACCCCAGAAATAATATTTTATTATGCTCTTCACTGACTCACAAGAGCATGAAAACATATCGGTAAATTTGAACATTTTAAATACATTTAATATGGGCAGTTTAGAGACATAAAACACATTTCTTTGGGTAAATGTTATAATAAAGCCTATTTCAAATGGCAGTTTTTCACAAAGAATATTTGTCGGTGGCACTATGAATGCAGACATTCAGTCACAACCATTCAGTTACCTAAAAAATAAGTAACTATTTTTTTTTCTTTTATATTTTTTACTATCACAACAGTGCCACAAAATATTGTGATAAATTTCCATAAAGTCAATTTTACCCTACCCTATATTTAAACAATTATTGCTTTAGGTCTGGACTCAGATATTTCCTTGTTCATTTAGTCATCCATGTAATACTGATGAAATGACGCCATGTTTGTTTCTTCTACTCGTGGGTGAAAATGTCCTACGACACTTTATAACACAAACGCAGAGAAAACCCTCTTAGTTATTTCAATCCACTAGAGATTGTTGTTGGAATCAAAGTCTCACATGTATACAAGACTACTATCAATAAAGTTTCAGATATTATTATGCGTCTCCCAGCAACCAGCAGGCCAAGTGCTCCGTTGCATACGACTCCGACATCAAAGCTGGATTTTTACGCAACCGGCCGGATTCTGACCTCGTTCATGCTCTAAGCTTCCTCGTGTGGTCTTTGGGTTGTTTTCTCTGAATCCGACCACCCTGCATTTGTGGGTTTTTTTCCGCACTGGGGTTCTCAGCCTGCAAAGGTTATACAAGCACTTTAGATCAAGCCACCACAAAGCCCTGAGATTAAAGGGAGGAAGGAGGAGAGGAAAATGGAGATTTGTGCTAAAAGTATGATCTGCAAACGAGCTGTTGGAGCTTTTTCTATTATTTTAAATTCTTGTCCTCACTTGGAAATGCTCTGAGTGTACAGTTACTTTCTGTGGGGATACCGCAATCACCCAGTGATTACATTTTGAATCCAGTTGGCTTCTAGCCAAGCACTTTTCCTCAGAATTTTCTTCTGTGCTAACCAATTGCCATCGTATGCTACTATTGCTGGCTGGCACATTTCTCTGATGTTGTATCTTGTGGGCTTTTAGTTTTTCATAAAGGTTATGCTTATATACCTCAACTCTACTGCAATGGCATATAACAGCTCCATCTCTGTGTTGCGTAGTTATCCATAAAAGAAATTGCCGAGTATTTCTGGTTTAACTGAAAACTGCAGACCTTCCCAAAGACATATTAAAGTAACAAGCCTGATACTTCATGCTGATTCGTCATCATTAAAACGGTTTTATTTCTTATTCTCAGAATCGTGAGCTGCAGATCATGAGGAAGCTGGACCACTGCAACATTGTCCGCCTGCGCTACTTCTTCTACTCCAGTGGAGACAAGGTCAGTCAGAGATGAACATTTCAGCTCCCATTCATCTGGTTGAAGAAGCTGGTTTGATATGTCTGTTGGATCCATAGAGGGGAAGCACGTCTGTAGCCTCCTGCAGCTGTCAGAGTTGTTGGCGAACACAACTCATATGCATGCTTCTTCTTCGAGGAGTCAAGGAATTTGCCATAGATGGTTTTAATATATACTTCTGAAGATTTCAGGACATTGAAAAGTATCTCCTCTACTTGTCGTTTTATTCTGTTGTCATTAGCTATTCAGTGAACACCTGCCTATTCATGGTTTATTCAGTATTCTTGGATTTTTATGTGGAATATAACTGAATTATTTGCTAATTGGCTGTAGCTCCTAGAGAGAAAATAAGAAAAACTGTAGATATAAGCTTCTGTGATGGTGCTAAGATGGTTTCTACTGTTCTTATTAGTGAGCATTAAAGTATAGTTTGTGTTTAAACTATTAAAACTAGCATTTATAAGCATCTTTAGAGGAGAGCTCAAGTGTTTGTGGATTCTGGCTATTTGCCAGACCTTCCCAAAGACAGGCTGTGGTCCCAAACCTCCATGAATACTAGGGGTCCACTAAAATACACTTTCTGATTTAATTTTTTAATTGTTTACTTCAAAATGTGCTCTTTTAGAAATGGGACACATCTTTAACATTCAGTGATTTTCAGAAGTATACACACCGCTAAAACCTGTTGGCATTCAGCTACATTACAACAGACCGCAGTGTATTTTATTGCTACCTTTTGTGGTGGATTATTTTCTCTGAAGTGGAAAAAAAGGGAGACATGGTTTTCACAATATTTGACAAATAAAACTCTGAAACTGGCATGAGTTATGTATTCAGCCCCCTTTACTCATCCAACTCTAAATGACGTGCAGAACAACCAGTTATCTATAGTAGTTTTCTATTAAATAAAAGTTTACTTTATTTCATTTAATTTTAGTGTGAATCTGCCTGTTCTGTGAGCGACTCTGAGGTTTGTCAGACATTATTGGTCAGTCGGCATCATGAACGGCCAAAGCAGACAGGCCAGGGAGGACGTTGAGCACTGCTTAATGAACCGTCTGAAAACGGAAAGAGCGTGGCACAACAGCAAACATTCCAAAACGTAGCCGCTCATCTAGACAGACTGGCTCGACAAGGATAGCTTTGATCGGAAAAACAGCCAAGTGATCCCTGATAACTCTGGAGGAGCTGCAGAGATGCACCGCTCAGGGAGGAGAAAGGCCTTTTCTAGTCATGTTGACCTGATTCACACCGATGCTCTCACAAATCCTCACACACACACACACACGCACACACACACACACACACACACACAGGTCAGTAGGCAACTTAGAGTCAAGTAATAATGTGTGCATTGATGAGAACAACTTGGGGTAAGGGTTTGAAAAGACAAACCAGTATAAAAAGAGATAATGCATAGCTATATATTGGTAATTGCTGACAGCTACTCTGACTTTTAATTGATTGATGATTTCTTTTTTTTTTCTTTTTTTTCCAAAAAAATAACAGTAGTATTGTAAGTTTTCAAGTGTTTAGGGGGTAGGAGTTAATACGTTTTTACTTCTTCCTACCCATTTTGAGCATGATATGTTAACTGAAACAGATATCTGTATTTTTTTTCTTTCTTTTCTTCTTTTCTATTCACTTTTCTTATTGTGTACTATATTACTTTTTATATTTGTATCATGTTCGAAATAAATTTCAAATTTCAAGTGACAAAATGGGAAAAATTTAGAGTATAAATGCTTTTGGAAGATAACGTATTAAACAATGTATTAGCCAACTAACAATATCTCTGTGTCTATATGCTAAAAACATAAACTCTGAATATTATTAGTCCTAATGCAACCAGTTTGAAAAGTGGACTTGCTATGCTTTTATTTACCTGCGCTTTAAAACAAAAACAAACAAAAAAAAAAAAATAATCAAAAACTGACCTTTTATCTTCTGGTGCTAATTTTCAGGGAAAATACATGTTGTTGAAGCTTTTAATTGATTACTTTCTCTATGTCGATTAGAATTGTTGTGTGTCTGACTGGCAGTGCATTTGACAAATCCAACAGCAGATCGCGTCCATCAGGACAGGAAAGTCACCTCTTTGTCTTGCTTTCTATTTCTGTCGACCTGTCGGGGGTCTCCTGGAGACTGAGAGGCTGGAAGGTGTCATTCAGCCGGCTGACAAACAGGCCCGCCGAGGTCTGCGTGTCAAATATAGACACACATGGGCTTGGCACACACGCTGTGGGGACTATACCCATGACATCGCAACCCGGAATGCTCTCTGCAGCACACCTACCAAAGTTAAAGGAAAGGATTATGGGGTCGTGGGTTTGAGTTGAGTTTTGGTGTGAAGAAAGCTGACTGAGGTGGTTGGGTGGGAATGGGGCGAGGAGGCATAACTTTGTAAGATCAGGGGTTGTTGGTTAATTATAGATTTACTCAAGCTGTCCCCTCTATTCTTTAAACTCCACCTCAGTGCTTCTTCTTACCTCATGTGCTCAGTGACCTCTGGGAATTCATGGCTAATCATTTATTTCCAGAGACTGTTGGGCTACCAGAAACAAACGGCCGCTCTCCATGTAACACTTAAAAAGACCTTCTTTTTTTTATTTTTTATTTTTTATCTCAAATTGATTTTGTCATCACATCCATAAAATTCCTGCTTACATTCAGTTCTACCGTGTTGCCTTTCCTGCTCGTTTATCCCCCCCTACCCCCTTCTATCCCCTCTCATCGTGTCACTTGGCTAATTATGGAGACTGGCACCATGTTGTTGGTATGAGGATTTACCACCCATAGAGCCTAGAGTGAGCAGGGAAAAAGAAGGGAGGGCTCATGAAGGAGGCGAAAGGTAAAGTCAGTGCTTAGACGATGGATGGAAAGTTACAGACCGGCTGATGGATTGAAGGGTCTTTAATAAGAAGACCCCGAATCATGGAGTGAGAGTTCACACTGGATGCATCTTTCAGAGAGGCAGCTGTCAGACACGCAACTACAGCTGCCACAGCTGTCATTATGTGGACAGGTAGTCTTATGCAATTACTGACATGTGGCAGGCCCGGAGCACATGGTGTGCTTCAGCTTTTACCCTTTAACCTCTTGTATAAGACTATCTAAAATGAAGGCCGCTGTTCCAAATAGCGTGGGCTGTAAGCAAATAGTTGCTTGACTTTTACCTCCTGAGAATATGAAGTTGTAATGCGGCATTCGAGTGGAACGGTCGCCCTTAACGTTATCTGCCTCAAATTAATCATTGCAGTGTAGCTGAGAGCGCAGAGCAGCTCACAATCACACATCTCAACTCTCTCTCATGTGCAAAAGTGCATAATGAAAATACTTTTAGCAGCATGTTTCAAGTACAAGCGATCAGATTTTTATAATGCCAGCATTAAGAGGTAAACAACAACGATCACTTGGGTAAAGGGCACTCCAGTGAGATAATGGGGATGTACTGGTACGAAAATTCTCAACATTAAACTCTTGCTTTTTGGTGTTTGAAATAGCCCTGCCTTCTGCTCGTCTCCAAAGAGAAACATCTGAAAGGTCCATTTCCAGGACAAACATCTCAAACCAGTAACCATTTAATCCCTACCTCACAAGGACAAGAAGAGCAGGAAAGTAAAATTTATTAATTTGAGCAAGAGCGTTGAACATTCAGTGCCACTTACCGTCTCGCTGCTTTGGCAGATCGTCGGCATGTTCTAATCCTTCCCGATCTAATGGCGTCATGTTGCCCACAACTAGTAAAAGCTTATTTTGTCAGCCTATTTAGAAGAACTGGCACATTTTTAAATAGAATTATCAGCTATGCAAGTATGTTTAGCTCATAAGGATGGAGCAATGTTTTATGTTTATTGAAGGACTAAAGTCATACTGAGTCATAAAGAGACTGAGTCATGGTAGTAATGGGCTTATTACACATCAGGTTAGAACATCTGTCACCTAGAAAATATATCTGCAGAATGTTTGTTCCATTTATCGAGCCAAGTAAGATAAACATAAAAAAACATAAAGTAAAAAAAATGTTTCATTAGGATTTTGTTGACCAGAATGGAGGCTTCCTTACCATCACTCTAATCTTTAGCGCCTCATCCTGTTTCCTTATTTAATTTAAGTCAGAACTCTGGCTGGGCATGTTGGTAAAAATTGCTATAAACCCAAATTTATCAAGCTTCTCTCATTTGAGCTGAACTGTAAATATTGACACTTTGATATGCAGCGGGGGAAATTTTCGACCTTCCGATTGCCAGATCCCGAGCCACTTTCGCTACCATGCAACTGTTCTTATTTCCTCCGGTCACACCACATTACTCCTACATGTCACGGTAGATGTGATTAATCCGTTTGTGGCTTTCAGAAGACCACAGCTCTTTCTCAGCTCTTACTCCAGAAACCCAGATGTTGGCAGACAGAATGCGAATGAGCAGCACCACCTCTGGTTAGTCGAGGTCTAGAAAGCCAGTAGAGTTGGCACAAGATTAACTTAGGCAAGTAAACGACAGTGTGAGGCAAACTGTGTCCTCTGCTCATGTTTAGTGATTTATCCTTAGACACAAAGTGTGACATTGGAAGCATCTTCATTAGTGTGTGGCAAAGTGGAGACTCACTCATCGTCCTTCCTTCTCCCTGTCCTTTTGATCTCATTAACATGTACTGCTGTGCTCATTTTCCTTATCATATGGATTCCCATATGCTTCCTGAGAACTGATTCATCCAACGTGTCCATATGACATGAAGCACAACCACACCTGCTGAAATAAGCTCTGCACAACGTTAGTAAAGTATACCTGGAGATTATTATTGATGGGAAAAAAAACAAGCTTTCCCAGTTGTTCAGGTGACTGCGGGCATTTTTCTCCCCAAAATCAGATGCCTTGCTATTTAGCTGGGAGTTAACAAGGAGCCAATCAGGGCTTTGCATGGCAATCCCTCTGGGAAGAAGCCAAGGAAGTGGCTTTGCAGTGAGGCAGGAAGTGAGTCATTGCTGTTGCTAGGCTAAATATAGCAATGATGGCGCTAGCGGGAGGCGGAAAAGGCTCCCCAGTCGTCACAAATGTTATCAATGGAGGGAATGGCTGCAGACGTGCATGTGTGGCTGGGAAAGGGAAGCGCTGACTGCCAAAGTGTGAACATAATTGCAGGAAAATGTTAATCTACAGGTTGTCTTGACTCTGAGTTCTTGGGCTCTTCATCTCATTTCATTTACTGTCTATTTAACACAGAGCTCTGTGTAGAAATCACAGAGAGGAGAAATGTATGTCCAGTACAGAGACAGTAGTGTTAGATTTCTTTGAGCTATGTAGATCACATGTTGGCGTCTCTGTAGATTAATCTTTCTTTCCACAAATCCATCAGGGTTCTGTAGGAACCCTACAAGTTCCTACAGGTTGTTTTCCTGTAGCTTTTTTTACCTTATGAATTTTCTGACAGCTGACATGTTACTAAGATTACCTGACTGCGTAATGTCTTGCAGCTTGGTAGTCAAACTGGTTCAGATATTGATTTCTGACCCAATAGTCGTTAAAATAGTGTAATTTACGATTTCAATTATTTATAAAATCAGCTGCTTCCAGGATTCACTTTAAAATATAGAATAATTTGGGATTTATTAATATGTGGATGTAATCAAACATACAGATAGCTAATACTTGTCTTAACCTTTGCAATGACGTTCCCAAAAAAATAACTGTGGTGGCGACTATATTGGTTGGTGCAGCTTCTCATCCATTTGTGTGATGCCACCTGCTCAGCCGAGGTTTAACTCTTACAGTCGAGTTAAAAACTTTTCCATCAACTAACCTAAAACATTAGTCTCTGAAAGTTATCTTTAAAGCACAGAGCTAAATATAGGAAGTCAAACTTTAATTTATTCCCTCACTCGATAAGGGATGAGAGATTGCCGAAGTTTCAAATACTTATTCTAGTGTAATTCCAGTAAATAAAATCATCTTATGTTTACGTCCGTATGTCTCTCTTGTCTGTAAATATTGAAAGCGTCGTCGATAATGAAAAGTCTGGTTTCACATGCTAGCCGTAATGCGTTACTTCTACCACAAGGTGGCAGAAATGCATCAGCTGAAGCAGATTACTCAGACAGGGGCTGCACAGGTTGCATTGGTTTTCAGTTCATGAGTAATATATTTTATTTAGCTAATTTCTGCAATATTTTGTCTTGAAATGTAGATCCTTACCCACAATAAATATTTAAGCGTCACAAAAGCGTTGCGAGTCGAGTTGAGTCACTTAAGCTATGAAGGGATGAAACGTGACGTCGTTTCTGACCTCAGAGGAATTGTTTCAGTCATGATTTCAGTGTTTCAGCATTTAGACGGTAAATAGGAAAATGGAGACCTCTGCTGTCCCGTCTCCAACTGTTCCATTTCTGAGTCATAATTTGTAGTTTTTATTTATTAGTCTCCATTAATGGTCCGATGGCTCGGTTTTGAGCAGCTGATGTCGCACTCAGAGGAAAAAGGAAGTGTGACAATAACTGGGTGGAGAACCGTCTGCTCTCCAAGACTTGCTTCATTCTAACCAGGAAGCAAAGAAATGATGTCACTGCCTGTGGCCGCTGGTGAAGCTCCGGCCGTTGTGACTCACGCCCGGATGGTTTCTGTCCCTCAGGAAGATACAATGGATTCTCGTATATCCATCCATCCATTTTCTGAACACCCTTGTCCCTCAGTGGGGTCGGGAGGGGTGCTGGTGCCTATCTCCAGCTAACGTTCCGGGCGAGAGGCGGGGTACATCCTGGACAGGTCGCCAGTCTGTCGCAGGGATTCTCGTATAGGATATGAAAATCTGTTTTATCGGCTTGTAAAAGGCAAAAGAGACGGATAACGCACTGAAAAATTTAACAGGCAACTGAGATGAGCCTGGATATGATTTTATATTGTCGATACACATCGCTAATGTCTGTTTGTTTTTTCTGATTGTGAGTTTTAACTCGAGTGTCCTTGTTTTTTCTTCTCTTCAACAGAAAGACGAGGTGTATTTAAATCTGGTTTTGGACTACGTTCCCGAGACCGTCTACAGAGTGGCCAGACACTACAGCCGAGCCAAACAGACGCTGCCCATGGTTTATGTTAAGGTAAATATAACCGAGTCTGGGATTTTATTACCATTATGGCAGGAAGAGGCAGACGTCGTTGGTTTTCAGAGACTCTGAAGGGGAGATCTCAAACCAGAGTTGGATTTTTATTCTGACTTTTTCCTTTATTATTTGGTAATTTTATTATAATCATTTATTCTTAGCATCAATTTTCTTTTACTGCTATGTTCATATTTGAATCTTAGTGGATTCTGTTTTTTGTTTCAGGCCAAGATGACTCTTGGTCTTGCAGAAATGTTTAATCTAACTCCATTTAAGAGATACTTTGAGATCAGGGGCTTTAAATATAAAACACATGATTTGGCCTAAAATTATGTGATTTACTTGAATCACCATTTGACTTTGGATAAGACACGGCTGTGCAGCTGTGTGTATTTTTCTAGTGATCTAAAAATCAAAACGTATTTGTTTTTCTCTAGACCTGGTTACCAGCTGATTTCTTAATTAGCCTGATATAAACAAAGTGATGCTTCCCTAAGAACACACATTGGTTAAACATGCAAAAATAGATAAAATACAGGAAATAAGTGGAACATTGTGTTGTTTAGAGTCAAGCCTTTAAATCGTTTGTAGGTATTGTGTACCATCATTTATGCGTTTTACTTCTGCTTTGGTTCAAAATTATTTGTGTAACAGAAAATACTGCTAAGATCACATGTAGCAAAATTAGCAAAGATAGATCTATCTTGTCATGGTTTTTTAAAAACTTTTTATTCAGTTTTTTTCTATTTAAGCTGGTAAATGTCCACATTTTCTTTCATTCAACATTAGTTGATTGACATTGACTGCAGCTGCAACTTTGCAATTGATGAAACCCGTCCTGTTTTATCTCTGCAAGGCACAGTTAACAGTGTTCCTTTAAAAAAGGCAGCGTGACAGGATAATAAAACGTCCTGTGTTTGACCGGACTGAAATAACATCCCTGTGTGTGTTTTTTTACCTGCTATAAACCTTGTAATGTCAGGTGGCTGCTTGTTCTGCAGTTGTGACCCGTCTGCTTGTCTTCTTCTCTGCGTAGTTGTACATGTACCAGCTGTTCAGGAGCCTGGCTTACATCCATTCGTTTGGGATCTGCCATCGGGACATTAAGCCCCAGAATCTGCTGCTCGACCCAGAGACGGCTGTCCTCAAGCTCTGCGACTTTGGCAGGTGAGACGCAGTCATGCTGTTAACATGGATGCAGGTTAATCGGCGCGTCCACTGAATTAACAGGTCTGAAACAGAGTAGACTGCGCTGTAGGAAAAAAACAACAAAAAACAACAAAGATACAGAGTTAACCAAAGAAACCCAATCTGTTGTCTGAACCCAAAAGTAAGCAGCGCTCCAATGTTGCTAATGTGTCAACAAATATCTTTTAACAATACTTTCAGGCTAGACTTGATTGCCGCACATCTGCCTCATTTGTTAAACTACAGAGGCAGTGAGAAGGTTTAAATTGATCTGCCTGTTATGTGCCACTGAGTCGGCAACGGAGGCAGTCACGGAGCCATATTGGCATTTATGTATGAAGTGGGGGGTCGATGGGTGCAGCACGCTGCTCTAATCAACAATGCTGTTGTCACTCAGCTGAGCACACAGTGCCGACTTGCTCTGTGTAAGTACATACTGAGCGCAGCTCTGTTGGGCTGATTGAATTGTCACTGTCAATTTAATTTAAAAAGCATTTTGTTAACTTGCACAAGCTGCACCAAAGTGCTGTGTGTGAAAATTTAACTAATCAAGATGTAAACGATATTATGCACCAGTGCAAACGCAAAGGGTGAGGACGGAAAGAAAAGAAAAAGCTACTGACTAAATGGTAATAAAGTCATTAGACGAAAAACACATTAGTTACAATTTAGCTGTCAAGCTGGGTATGAGTGGTGTGACTGGAGAGGTGGGGGGTCTTTATTCCACATCTGAATAAGTATGTTAAAAACAAAGTAGAGTATGGAAACTAGTTGTTTCCTCTACAGTTTCCATAATACAAACGTCTCAATTTCTCCAAGCAATATCTTAACCAGAGAACACATAAAGTGCAGTTTTCAAATGATAAAAAAAAACAAAAAAGGATTCCCAGTGTGAATAGTCGCCTTGTTGACCCACTAATTAAATGCAATTAATCATCAATTATGAAGTCACTTAAAGAAATCACTTACAGAAAACCCATCTGATAACATGAAGCATATTTAAACATCTCAAAAATGTAAACCTTCATGTCCTGGTCTAAACAAATTAAGAACAGAAACAAAGAGACCCACATCCGTCAGTCTGAAATGTGTTAAAATGTTGTTTCTGAAGCTTTGGGATGCCATCAAATCCGCAGTAAGAGCCTTTATTCTCATGTGGAGAAAATATGAAACGGTGGGCAACTTTCTCACCGAAATTACTTCAAGAGCAAATTTGTGATTTGTCCAGGAGGAGGCCTCTGAAGAAATCACTGCAGGCCTAATTTATCTATTAAAATTAATGTTCATGATTTAACTAGAAACAGAGAGAGAGAGAGCAAAAATGTAATCTGTGGTGAAACCCTTGCTGACCCAAACAACACTAAAGAAACTTTTTTTTCTTTTTCTTTTTTTAAAGCTCCAATTCGTTTTAGAAATATAGTTACAAGGCAGAAGTGGACCTTTTTACATCTGGTGTGAAACTAACCAGAGAACATTCTGGTTACATCATGGTGGTAGTGTGATGGTCTGCGGTTCCTATACTGGTCATAATTCTCCTCTTTAGGATAAAACCACAGCCATCAGTATACCTTTAAGCTCATTTTCACTTGGACACCAGAAAGTCTGAATGGCTCAGAAAACCTCACAAATGACCAGAAAATCGACTTATTAATCTGATTTTGAGTTTAGATCTTGAAACATCTAAGAGGGTTTTTTTTTTTTTTTTCTACGTTAAAGATCTGGGCATCAAGAACCTAGGATTACCATTCTGTCTTTAGGGAACGGATGTGTCGGCTTGTTTCACTTATTTCGTCATGTCTGCTGAGGGCTCTGCTCCCTTTGCAAAAAAATCTCACAGCCCCCCCCCCCTTCACACATCAAATCCCAGTTTAGCCCCTTTGCCTATAAATACACTCTGATCACACTGGTTTCATGTTCCTCTCTTTTTGGCAGAAGTGGGTGGTGAGTCTGACCACGATGTGCTTTTATTGTGTGTGCAGCGCGAAGCAGCTGGTCCGTGGAGAGCCCAACGTGTCCTACATCTGCTCTCGCTACTACCGGGCCCCCGAGCTCATCTTTGGTGCCACTGACTACACCTCCAGCATAGGTACGCCCACCCCAGCTGACCCAGCCAGTCTTAGGGATCTGGCTGTGTGTGTGTGTGCGTGCGTGCGTGTGTGTGTGTTGTGGCGTCTGACCTGTTTTTCTTATTATTGACCCCTCCTTGACTCTCCCTCTAACGCCTGCAGATGTGTGGTCAGCTGGCTGCGTCCTGGCAGAGCTGCTGTTAGGACAGCCAATCTTCCCTGGAGACAGTGGGGTGGATCAGCTTGTGGAAATTATTAAGGTGAGAATCAGCCGGCCATGCTGAGCTCACTCTGTTTGAGCGAGCGGCACTTAGATTCCAGGACTAAAAGGCTGTTGAGGTTAACAACGCTCCGCTGTTTCTTTTCAGGTTCTCGGTACTCCAACTCGAGAACAGATCCGCGAGATGAACCCCAACTACACTGAGTTCAAATTCCCCCAGATCAAGGCCCACCCTTGGACTAAGGTGAGTCAGCAGGTACAGCAGCACTTTTACTTCTACGTTCTTCTGCTGCCACATCCCACCGCTTTTGTTCTGCCATCCCATCATCTAACATCCGTCCACCGGAGCCGCATGCTGATTTAAGAGCTCCTCTTTTAGCTGCTCGCATTCACTAAACTCATTTTTTTTAAATGTAGGTTTTAGTTTACTGCTCTTGTGTTTCGTTTTTTTGTCATTGCATGTTGAACATCATCATGCATAAGACTGTGACATGTTAATCTACTGGCCACTTTATAAGGTACACCTGGCTAGTTCTGGATCCCTCCTTTTCCCTTCGGTGCAGATTTCTCTTCTGCACGTTCATCATGCAAATCTTCTGTTACAACAACAGTGCAACGGGTGACTACGAGGTTTATATCATGGAACATTAACCTGGTGTAGGTGCTTGTTTAGTACTAAAGTACTCAAAGAAATATCAATCACACCATCATCCATACTTTCCTGTGGTTCACTCCAATTTCTGGAGCAGTAGGTGTTTGTCCCCTGCTGCTGTAGCTCATCTGCTTGTAACAAGTGATTTAGTAATTTTTTAATTGGCTATTTAAAAAAAAAAAAAAAAAGAACCCTTCTCTACAAACCATAAAAGTTTGCGTGTGAAAATCCCAGCAGATCAAATATCCACACAAACAACCATGGCACATTCAAAGTCACCCAAATCCCTTTGAACAAAAGTCTTCTGCGCTTGGATTTCTAAAATGTTCTGAGATTCTGCCATGTGACTGAGTAAATTGCTGTTTGTGTTAGAAAGCGATTAAATAGATGTACCTAATGAAGTGGCCCGTGAATATTTGTGTTTTTATATTAAGCCTGCTCTGTTGTTGTCTTGCTCATCTTTGCCTGTGTTTGGTAACATAAGTACAGCATTTAGCTGAGTGTATTATGCAAACAGACTTGAATCATCCCTAATGCCTTGGTGTGTTAGATCCAGTGAGATAAGCTGTCTTTTAAATGTCTTTTAAATGTTACAGATCTTTCTTCAGACTTTCTAAAAGTCTTTAAGTTTTTCTGAGGAGCTTTGCTGATTTTTCTCTCGTTTCAGAACAGTTCCTGGCCATTTTCATGGAAATGATTTTTGTTTTTCAAGACACACGACACCTTTTTGACCAATCTATAGCGAAGATCAAGTAGAACAATTTGACAAATGTAGAATAGTATTAATCACCAATAATGTGTTCTTTACTGAAAACCTCTTACATAGTCGATGTTCAGCGAAATGATGATGGATCTCTGGGTTCAGATCTTGTTCTTGAAGACTGTTTAATGGCTTTCAGATATTGTTCAGACTGAATACTGCTTCCCTCTTGGCCTTAAATTTGAAAATCTGGAAAAGTTTGGTGTTTTGTCCTGGAGAAATACTAAGAAAAAAAGAAAGTATCAGAAAATATTTTAGTTTCTAGGTGATTTTCCCCGTTCCATTTCCCAAAAAAATGAATCTGAATTGAAAGAACAAAGAATGGAGCAGAGTGATTTACACATTGCTTATATATAAAATGTACAAACCCCAAGTTTTACTCTATTGCCACATATGTATAATAAATGTGTGAAGAAAAAAAACAAACATGTAAAACATTGCATAAATGTAGCATACCATGTAAATAAAAAGGCTCTTTGGTAAATATCACAGATTTTTAAGGCTGACATTTAGTATACATAACACATCTTTAAATTATTTGCTGGTTCCCATTTTAATTTACATAAAGTCATCATTATGTAAGACAAAATGATAAAAAATGTAGAATAAAGATCAGTAACTATGTTGAATTTAACAACTACTCTGAATGGAGACATTTAGATAGAAGATTATAGCCATAATAACGTCACATTTCCTAAAGAAATGTTTACTACAAAACAGGAAATGTTGAGCTGACATGAGCTAAGTAAATGTAAAGTAAATGTAAATAGAAAGGTAAGAGTGTGAACTTTATTTGTTAAATTATAAGTGATGGCTGTTTTTTTTTTTAAGTGTGTTTCATTGAAGAACACGCTATCCAGAGATTAAGACCATAAACATCACACGAATGTTTCTCAAGGGTGTAGCTAATAAAAGCTTGGCTTTGACCCAGAGGGGTAGTTTTATTTTAATGAATAAAATGTGAAATGTTGAGCCTGGATCAGTTTGGGACCTTAAAAAGAAACGTGTGCATTAAATCTGCGAGAAACTGACGTGTCAAAGTCGGGAAGCTTATTAAACTTGAAATCAGTTGTTTCTGAAAATGGTCAGGTGCAAGTATTTGGATAACAATGAGCTGAAATTGTGTCTGATATTCAGATAGACGACTTTTAAAGATGCCAAGCAAACCTGATTAAAAACCCTGAGCCCAAAATGTAAAGAAATGAGGGATTATTCAGGACTGTATGCACTGTGCAGCATTTCATGTTAACTGAAAAATGTGATTCTGTGATCATTTTTTATGAAAAACCATTTGAACAGCAGGACAAGAAAACACTCATTAAGCTAAAACTGAAACTTCTTATTATTGTGGTTATTATTATTATCATAATTATTATTATTATTATTATTATTATTAACAACCATTACTATCAGGTTGGGGAAGAAAATGGTTTTGTGAGCAAAGTTGGATCAGCAACCCTTTTCACACAGCTGGTTTCTATCAGTATTTCTGCAGGTTGTGGTTAAGGATCGACTCTTTACTTTTTATCTTGTACAGTGAGACACAGACGGTAAATATGAGGCTGTAAGGAGTGGGTGGACATTATCTCCATTCCTCACACAAAGCTCTTACTTTATAAATTTAGCCTCCAATCAACAGGCAGCCGCTGGCCTTTCTGTTCTGCAGGGATCCTACGCAGTCTGGAAAAACATAGAATGAATGCGTTTT
>NW_006800489.1:63397-83085 GCF_000485575.1 Poecilia formosa | reverse complement strand
TATATATATATATATATATATATATCTGCCCTTTCTTTCCTTATGTCCTTCTGTCTTTAGTTCCTGCTATCCTTGCTTTCCTTCCCCTCTTCCTTTCTTTCCTTGTCTTTCAATCCTCACTTCCTTCCTTTTCTTTCTTTCCTTCCTTGTCTCCTTCCTTCCTTCTTTCCTTTCTTAATTCCAGTTTCTGATGTTTCCAGGTTCATCGCTGAGAAATTGATTGTAGAATAATATAAATTCCTCCATGGACGTGTGGGACCCATGTTGGGGTCGTTCTCTGCAGCTGCCCTCAAAGTGCCAGCTCACAGAAACGTTTAAATTGTTTCCCCTGGTTGTACCTTAGCTGTCCAGACGTCTGCCTCCACGGCGATAACGACCAGTCTTAACACGTTGATGCTGTCTCTGACCGCTGTCCAGGTCTTCCGGCCTCGCACCCCTCCGGAGGCCATCGCCCTCTGCTCTCGCCTGCTGGAGTACACGCCCACGGCGCGCCTCACCCCTCTGGAGGCCTGCGCTCACTCCTTCTTTGATGAGCTGCGTGACCCCAACATCAAGCTGCCCAACGGCAGAGAGAAGCCCTCGCTCTTCAACTTCACCACCCAGGGTACGCTCCAGACACTCCCCGCCTCCTCTCTCTGGAAGTTTTCCTATTTCCTGATTCTTCCGCGTTCAGCTTTTCCTCCGGTTAATCCCGTGCTTCCGTGCGCACTGCTCATGGAAATGTTCATTTTTGACAGATCTGAGTGTCTCTCCAGGGTTTAGTGAAGCTGTGCAGCAGCATGACCTGATAACTTCTGTTCATTATCTTTCAGAGCTGTCTAGTAATCCCTCTCTGGCCTCCATACTCATCCCTGCCCACGCCCGCAACCAGGCTGTCGCCTCGACACCAACCAACGCGTCTGCCACCACAGGTCAGAGCCGCACTTCTTTCAGCAGACTTTCCTCACCATTAGCAACTTACAAGCTAATTCTCTAGTGAATTACTGAAATAAAAATTTCAATGATTTATTAAAATGCACCTGTAAGGTTAGGTAGATTTCAGACTGTGGTTGACAATTGATGACTCCAGAACTCATGATTATTAGTTATAATTTTCACATGCTATAATCACACTGGTCAGTCTCTGCCTTACTTATTGTTTTAACGTTATTATACTATGGCTAAACGAGGCTATAGTGAGCAGAGGCTACACTTTGATAGATTAATTATAAGTAGAAAATGTTTAATTAAAAAGTCAATTAGAGCATTAGGTTAGTGTTTGTCAGCTACTTTGTAGTTGTTGTAATGATCCTTCTTGGTAATGTTGGAAAGCTTTTCTATTTCAATTTATTCATTTTCCTCACATTAGTGAGGAAAATTTCCAAATCCTCTCTGCCAACTCCCAGAAGCTTGTGGTGGAGGAAGTATCATGCTGTGGGACAGGATCTACCTGTGCAGTTCAACACAACCATTCTGACCAAGTTGCAAAAAAATAACAGATAAAGAATGGGACAGCGTCCCACAGTAGTGTGTGATCAGTATAAGGAGACGCCAAGCAGTAGTCGGCAGCAGAGCTGCATGTTGAGCTTTGACAGGTGTTTCAAAACAATACGTTTTATTTCTAAGAAGCATTTAAACATAGAAAAAACAGAACTCACATTTCTACAGTTTTTCTTCTTCTTTCTTTTACTCAGTTTCTCTCAGCTAACATTCACCGACCTTCTTCCTGCCCACAGATGGCAGCAGCACGGAGCGAGGTCCCAACATCACCACCGCCTCCGCCTCAGCCTCCAACTCCACCTCTTGAGCCTGCAGACCCCACTCGCCCCCCACGCCCTGGTCTCAGCCCCCGGCCCACAACCCCCTCTCTATTGCGCCCCCCCTGGCCAGGGGTGAGCTGCGATCAGCTCTGCTCCTGGCGGCGGCGCGGCAAAGCTGCAGCGGCCCGGGGCTCAGCGGCGACACGACCACACGAACCCAGCCACCCTGACCTCCACCTCTGACCCCCAGCTGTCTGAACTGTCCTCCACCCCTCCTGTGCTCCCTTCGACAGGGAATCATAGGGGCAGAAGCGTTGCCGACTAAAAGTATACTAAACATGTATACTCGATGGTAACCTCCTAACATTTGTAAGAGGACAATCTGTAAAAAAAAAAAAAAAAGAAAAAAAAGTCCTTTGCTGCCCCTCGTCGCCTCCTGACTGCCCCTCCCTCGTTATCGTACCACATCTCTGCATCCACCCCCTCCTCCTCTGGTTCCTCCTGTAGTGCATGACCCAAGTACAGAAGGACCAACCGGAGAGGGGGGGCCTGCCACGACCTTTCACCTCCGCAGACAAGGCATGAGGCTCATGCACGCGTATTACACACACTCAGACACACGCTCATCCTCTCGCACACGTTGATGCATGATGACGTCCGCCGGAAGAAGCTCTGCAGATCGGGTGGTTTATTTCTTTCGCCTGGGGTTTTTAATTCTAGCAGCCTGTTTTACTCATCTTTTTATTTTAATTCTTTTTTTTTTTTCTCTACTCCTGGGCAGCGTTTTGGTGGAGGGGAGGGAGAGGTGTGCGACGACGGATGTGATGTGTATCTGCTTCCTGTGTGCTTGTATAATATATACATACAGTGCAAAACGAGCATACACACAGTTTATATAATACTTTTCTTTCTGTATAAAAAGTATATATAGATAAATGTATAATAACTACAATGGTTCAGAAATCATTTATGGTGAGCTCATATCTGGCAGCGTAGCGGCAATATTTGCCGCTGCCTAAAGACAAATCTGGATGAGTTGATGTTTTGTTTGTTGCTCCTGTTCTTGCTGGAAGCGTTGGAGTCCAGCAGCAGCTTCGCTCCTCTCCTGTGTTGCGTGTATTAAAGGCTGTAGGTGGATTTAGAGCACCTGCTTTATTCCTTTTTGCCTTGGACTCCGTAACGGTGCGACGGTGCAGCGTCTCGACGAACCGGTTCTCCTGTCAGCATCCGCCTCTCTCTTCCAGATGATCACAGGTTTTTTTTTTTTTGGTTTTTTTTGTTTGTTTGTTTGTTTGTTTTGTTTGTTTCCCAGCGAGCGCGCTCCTTAAAGTGTTAACCACCCTTTGTCCTCGCAGCATAGTGCATAGAGAGCTGCTCGGTACAGTCCAGATGTGTTTATTTACCAAGAACACTCACTACATTAAAAAAAAAACAAAAAAAAAAAAACAATTTGTATATACAGTATAAATGCTCCTCACCAAAATTCTGACTTGTACGTCTTGTATCTTGTTTTTTATGTTACGATTATTCTTTTTTTTCTTCCCATGTTGTGTTTAAGGTATGTATATATGCTGACCCATGTACTGTTTATGAGCGAAAACAAAGAGTTGGGAAAGAAAAGAAGAAAAAAAAAAAAGAATCAGGGCTGAACTGATATTGTTTATGGATATTGTTAGATGACGACGATCAGCTTTATCCAGCCATATGTTCAATTTTACCTGTACAGTACAGTAGATGACAGCTGTATTATTGTAACAAGAACTAGTCATGTATAGTGTAACTATAGTTTGGAGTGCCTTTGCTTTCATACACCTTCGCCTTGTCTCCTCCATTACCCCCGTCCCTCGATGTCGTGACTCCCCCCCTCGGTGCTGTCGAACTGCGTCCCGCCACATGAGCCTCCACCTCCTCCTCGCCCCCGTCCTTCATCGCACACGTTTTGGATTATACAGACATTAATTGTAAGGATCCCCCCTCCACATCACCTCCACCCCACAGCTGAAGATACAATATAGACAGGTGTTTATTTTGATAGATGTTTTATCACGGGCACGCACGTGGACCGATGAGGCAGCAGGAGGCCTCGCTTACTGTAAATATAGACTACAGTAGAGATTCAGTATCGCTCACAGTGTTGGTTCTGTTACCAAAGCCGAACGTTGACGTTGTGATGAGCCATCCTCAGAGGCAATAACTCTCTGTTCTTTTTCTCCTCCCCTCTGTCTGGATGTTTCTGTCGTCTCTGGGCTGCATATCTTGAAACGTAGACAGGGAGGGTTGGGGTAGGACTCAGTAGCACCTAAGGGGGGGTCGAGTCATGTAGCCTATCTCCCACGTCTCCTGCTTGCTGTAATTTTGCATTCATGAACGTGTTGCTTCCCTCCACCAGAAGGTTTGACCACTGTACCCCAACCCTTAACACCCAGTTCAATAAAAACAAAACGGTTACCAAAAACAGAAAAAAAAACAAGTATATCTACTAGTATAAGTCATACTAGCATTTATACTGGTCATATGCTAACTGGGGTTAAAGAGACAGAAACAAAGTAAAAGAAAAAAATACAACAAATACATCCTGTATAACAGTACTACTACTTGAATGCCTCTGTTTGTGACTGAAAATTTTTTTGTTTTGATTTTTTTTTTTCCTTTCGTTTCTGTGAAGGTATGCTAAATGTTGCGCCTCTGTAAATATTCCCTCTGCGTGCTCCGAGGAATAGTTCCCTGGTACTGTAATTTGCAACAAATAAAGAGTAGGATAGCCTGGAAATGATCAAGGAATTTGTCTGCCTGGTTTTCCTTTTAGTGCTAGCTGTGTATATCTGGCACAACCAGTAAAATGAACAGGACAATCTGGATTATTTTACAATAAAAGGGCTCATTTAAGGCAGCTGCGTGAGAACCCTTCCAGAAAGTATGGCTACAACCGTTGCTGTATTTGTGTGGGAAAAAAATATCTACTAATGTGAAACAGAAGAGGACAATAATTTACGTACAAAAATAAATTTAATCTCTCTGAGTCTAAAGAAGTTATATTCCTAATTCAAGGTTTGCTGCCACCTACAGTCGACCTGATCGGAAAGCTTCAAACTGGAACCTTTAAAGCCTGACATGACATGAACAAATCAACTGAAACAACAAAAAAAATCTGATGCTTAATTCAAGAACCTTTTGATAGAGTTAAAGGGCTCACTTAGTCATTGATTTAAATTGTCCTCAGATATCTTAAGTATAATTAACTAGTAAGTAAGCTTAAGTCAATTTGAAGTAGGTTTGCAAAGGCATCAGCCAGGAGAAGGCATGAACAAATTCCACAGCTTTACGCCAAGGCACAGGAAAACTCAATCAATACATGGAGAAAATAAGTGGTTTTGTATAAATGTTCCTCAACTCTGAAGAAATCCCTGTGACATTTTGTGCCATTTTGCTTTTAATCAAACCGTTTTGGTTGTGTTGAATATCCCTGAATTTAAAAAGTATTTTTTTCTGAACTGTCCTCTTAGTACTTTAATACCTGAACCTGCCCACTGGTCAAGGAAAAAAGAGATGGAGGTCATTTGGATCTCATGAGTTTTTTTGTTTTTTTTTACTTTGGCGGGGTCACATTGACCCCACGTGTGCTTTTACAAGTTTTTTAGTGGTTTTGGGAACTGATGGTCTGATGGAAGCTTTAAACTACGTCCGCTGGAGGGTTAAATAAAGCTGTATTAAAATAATTTGGACATGAAAATCGCAATATTCATATTTAATTCCATATTTCTCAGCATAAATCAATATTCTTACAGCAGACTCCTGCCTATTCAATTAAATTTTGCAGACAAATTAGCATATTTTTTAGTAGGAGACAAAATATCTGAAAGAAAATGTGGTTTGGGCAGCTGAAATGCCGAGACGAATGCAACTTGACAAACTATTGGCTTAGGTTTGCAAACCAGGAGCTGCGTTTACCTTCCTTGGCACTGAGATGTTTCTTGCATGAAACATTTCTTACATGACAACTTCTGCAAAGGTTGCATGAAAGCAACACTTTCTATGTTTTTGATGAGGGAATAACACAACACTATATAAAGGTTAAAAAAAAAAAGTCAATTTTGCTTTGTATAAACTATTAAAATAGACACCGGCGCTTTCAGGTGGGGTTCGTAGAATTCGGCTGTGGTTCTTCATCCCCAGTTAGCCACCAGGTGGCGCCACATTTCCCCCTCATTTAGAACATGCAGTTAGATTTTGTTTTCTGCATGGGTGCTTTACTGAATTAAGTGTTAATTGATGTGGGATAACTGAGTAAATTGAAAGAAGAGTTTTCTATTTTAGGGGACCAACTGCTTTAGTTAAAAAGTGGAGCTTGGTGAATGTAAAAGACCCAAAGATTTTGTGAGTTTTAAATTGCTTATTTTCTGATTTAGATTTTACTAAAACAGCTTAAATCCTCAGTCACCTGGGACATGTTAATCTTCTGAGCTTTAGGTAAAGACAGCTGGACTTCTTGTTTCATCTTTCAGCCAAAAGGATTCAGAAACCTGGATTGGAAGTGTCAAGCTTAGAAACAATAACAGTGATAGGGCAATAGAGATGACCACTGATGTCACAGACTAATGTGACCTCCATGACCTCGTTAATGATCACGTCAGTGAGCTCTATTGTCCTGTAAGTGTGGCTGTTTCTGATTACCGTTTATAAGCCCGATTCTTCCAAGCCGAGTTTCAGAACTGAATAAACCTTATGAACGAGAAGTTATTTAAAACCTCACAAGGTTAGAAATTAATCATTCAAAACAATTCTAGTTCAATCAAAATTTATAATCAAGCTTAATGTATTTATTGTTGCAGATTTTTTGTTAAGAGCACAAAGCCTAATTCATGAGACAATGTCTGAAATGACAGTTTGTTGATGTTGCTGAGACTCAATCTGTGCCTGGATGTTTTGTTCTGTATTTTAAAGGAGAATGTGCTGCCTTTGTAAGCCAAATTCTGCCTGTGATTGGCTGACCAGCACCTCCTGATCCCTCCATACCCAGAAGTGTGCTCCTGAGCTGGGCTGTGTTCAGACAGTCTGAACCCTGGAGCACATAAAGCCTGATCAGTCTGTGAGATTTGGTTACATTAAATGTTTGAGTTTGTGTCTTAATCTAGTTTATGTTTGTCTATCGTGTAAAGCTCAACAAGTGTCCATTTTTTTCTTCTGTTTAGGAATCGTTGAGCCGCCACTTCCTGTAAGAGCATTTTGATTTTGAATCCCACTCAGTTCAAAGTACCATGACATCCAGAATCAAACGTCTTGCAGTTTCGGAGTTTGAAGAGGTGTGAAAACAACACAAGATCCAACCTGCATCTGTAACGGCGCAACTTTAAGTCACAGCAGAAGATCTGGTTCTTTCCTTTACTGGAGGTCATGTCATGAAAGGTCACAGATCCTGGTAGTTCAAAGACTTGGAATTTGGTCTTCCTTTTAATTTTCCCTCTTACGTGAAAGTCGGACATCAGAACTCAAAGTCAGATAAACCCATGATGAACTTTAACTCTTTAATCAGTTTAGATAATATTTTGAAAGCTCTCTATCCAACGTCTGTCCTTTTCATCAACGCGTAGAGTAGAAGCAGTGTGGCATTTTTGCTTGTGGCTTTCTTTGCCCAATTTAATTAGTCAACAAATCTAATTAATCTGATTAATAATTAGTTTCATTTATGCCCTGATTATTACTTCTCTTTGATTAATTCATTAACCTTAAAATGACATCTTCATTGTGGCTTAAACAATGTCCTGAAAAATAAAAAAGCACAGAAAGCTACTTGTGTGTTTTCTTTTGTTTTTTTTGTTTTGTTTTTTTTTTCATGTGAAGAAGATTCTTCAGATTGATTCGATATCACCAGACAGCCTGACTTTTGAGGGGTTTATGAACCTTAATATAAATTAACACATCTTAATCAGGCTACATAATAACAGATTTCAAACAGCAACTTTACTGTTCAGTTCTATTTACAGTAAGTGTTAAACTTCTGTCTTACAGAGCACAACAAACACAAAACGGAACACAACCTGAGGTAACAAGCGAGACGGTATAAATGTTTCCAGAAGACGGTTTCCATTTGCGTCCTGAGCAGTCTCCATTCTGAGTGCAGTGAAAATCATCGTAAACATCAAAACTCGTTTCGTCTCAAAAATGCCACAACAAAAGCACCTGAAACCAGCAGATCGGTGAGTCTGTAAAGCTCGCTTCTGCCCAGCGAATGCTTTGAAATTGTGCAAAAAGCAGATGGCTTCATCACGTTTCCTGTGTGCCTCACATAGCAGCGAATCAAAGGGCACGTTCAGTTCCCCCCCCCCAAAAGGCTAAATAAGAGCCGAATGCTGGAAGTGGCCAGTGTCGGGCCTCAGACGTTGTTGCAGGGGTTTTTACTGACCACCTCCATGATGAGCGGAGAGATGGTGTCGGGCTGCACGTCCTGGATCTGCAGAATCTGCTTGCTGTACTCCTCCGTCATCGTTCTCATCTCCGTGAGGCAGGCGATCATTTTGGGATACAGCAGGCTGGAAAGGTTTGCAAATATGTGAAGAGGTTCGACAGATAAAATGTTTAACCGTGGGTTTTCACTCACTGTTTCTTTGGGCCTTTTTCCTTGCAGTCGATCCAGGCTTTCAGAGTTTCCGCCAGGTTTTCTTGAACTCTATCGATGGCGGCGTGATGCTGCACTCCGGGACGATCTGGTGGATTGAATTTTAATGGAAAAATCTAAATATATGCAAATATTTTCACGTTCATCTGTGCGGATGCAAGCGTAGGCAGTTTGTAAGGTTTAAATATTTACAGGGCTCATTAATGATTGATTGGAGCAGAGGTTCTGCCGCTACCTGGCGAAAACAGCGATATGGCCTGGATGAGGGCGTACTCCTCCTCCTGCAGGTTCAGTTTGCGCAGATTGTGGTGAAATTTGAAGAGGGGCTCAAGCAGGAGCGGCTGGAAACCCCCTGGGAGAACGTGAGAAAAAAACAAAAAAAAAAAAACAGGTCAACGAACGACAACGAGATGCAGCGAGATGGCACACATTCAACCTGAACAGCATGAAAACATGGAAATATAATCGAGCAAAAACAAAATAATAATTGCTGTGCCTTGTAAAGGATGTATAAAATGACGTGGTTTTAAAAAACCTTTAGGTTTTTTTTTATTCAGAACAATATTGTTTATCATAAGAACCCCAGACATTCCCTAGAAAGTAATTCAAGCATTTTAAAATTCTTTTTTTTTTTTTTTTTACTTTAAAGCTCTGTAGGAAAGCTTTTTTTTTAAGATATTGTTTTCTTCTGTTTTTTAGACTGTGTTGCACAGCCGATTTAAAATCAAAATACCTCCCAAACATGCCATAATGTTTAGCAGAGATTGTCGTTTGATTCAGGTGAGTTGAACCAGGAGAAGAAGTAAAACATGTCGGACGCCTTCACATTTGAACCATTACATCCAGCCAAAGAGATCTGGTTTTAGCATGACAAAATCTAGAAAAACTCAAGATGTGAACATTTCTCTGAGGTTCATCAGGAGAGATTTTTAAATGATTTATCTTGCAGTTTTAACGTTTCTAAAATATTTGAATTTATTCAGCAGAAGTTACCAAAGGAAGACAAATTGGAAAGTTTCAACGTGCATACAAGTGCTTTTATTTAAGTGAAAGAAGTACTTTGTGGCGTCGGTTTTATCATTTCCTGTTATTCAAACAGAGCGATGGGCACATTAAAGAGATATTTTCTTGATAGTTGATAGTTACTTAAAGCTCATCCCAAAAATGTCACAGTGTTTAGACATAACCACAAGCAGTGAAGGTAACGTCTAACGGAAAAAAGAAAAAAAAAAAAAGTGTGTTTTACCATTTGTCTTCAATATGCAGCAGAAACCAATGCACCAATGCAACTTGGTAAATTCACATATCAGCACCTATAAAATGCCTTAAAATTAATGTACATTTCTGCAACATATTTTTTTTTTTTAATTTTAGATTTTCAGTTTTGCAAAACAAGAGTCTTGGACAGTAACTTGTATAACATATTAGTACAAATCAACAAATTCCCAGTAAATGCAACACTGAGGATTCTCTCTGCGTCTGCACACCTGGCTGCATTATCAGTTCATTAGCAGAGCTCTGTGTCGTGCTTAACTGCATGTTAGTGAAGCAGTTTCACCATTTAATTCAAGCGTGTAGAACAAGGGACGCATTTAAAAGCTGCGCTACTCCTGGCCTTCGATGACCGGAGTTTGAGACCACTGCCCTAAATTAATCAACCTGAATCTTTAAATTCAGGTGTTCTTGTTCCTTCAAAAACCCGCAGAATAGCTGCTCAGGCCGGTTCGACCTGTTCAGTCATCCAGTTGTTGTCTAAACCTGCTTATTTATACAGGGTCCAAACTGAAAAGGATCCCTCCCTCCCGGCCCCCCTAATTCTTTCTTGACTCCAGAAAGCAGAGAATATCGATCAACCATCTGCTGTAAGAACGTTTGCGTGCAAAAAAGATGTGAGTATGACCTCCATTTGGCACGAAACTTAAAGCGACCGGTCCAGTTTGACTGCATTCTACCAAAGCTTCCCTCTCCAGGTGTCGGGATATTCCACAATCTAGAGACCAAGTAGCAGACAGAGCATGTGCACACATGTCTGTCACCACGCAGACCGTGCAGGATACTAATGAGCACACAAGCATTTTGCAGGTTTTGTATGCAATGCCAAAGTGCTGAAAGGCAAGAAAAAAACTAGCACAACCACCACACAGATTTCCCCCAGTTGTACTCTTATCTGATCAAAAAAAAATAAAAAATATTCTGGGTGACTCATTCACTCGACACAAAGAGTAATTAAGTAAAATGTTGTGTCATGCCTGCCGCCTCTGTAAAATCAGAAGCTTTTGACATGTCTTGAACTGGTTTGGTTACTTGAACAGTGTGGATTCCTAAAATGTTTTGTTTTGGGGAGCTACTTTTTTTCCAGTTAGCATCAAACTCTTTGTATGCTTTGCTACTTTGCTTAAATTATTACTCATTCTAGTCACGTTTGCTGCAGCAGGTAGACGGCATCATCTGGAAGCCAGCCTGACTACCCACCTTAACAGCAGACGTCGCATACTGCCAAGTAAGAGGAAGAAATTCAGGAAATATTCGCAACCGAGGTGTTTGGAAACAACTACAGCACATTAAAACAGCGCTTCACCCCACCTCGCAACGCGTCGTGTATGCAGTACGTAATGCAGCCGCATTCCCAGTTGCTCGTCGTAGTGTTGAACACCATGTTGAAGCGAATCTGCATTATTTCAAACGTGGCTCCCTTCAGCAGAGATATCTGGTCCTCAATGCTTAGTGACCTGCAGGAGAGATGAAACACACACCTCAGTTCTCACAAACGCTCTATGAGACGTAGCGGGAACAGAAACTTTGGGTCAAAATTAAAGTCTCGTCTTGCACACATATTTGCACGCTTGGATTATTTTTTTCTTCTAGATTTTGTTCCATTGCAATCAGATGTCTCACTATAATTTATTGGACTTTTATAGAGAAGACTTTATATCTTTTCAAATGTTAATCTTTTTTTTTTAAAGAAAGTTCCAACCATTTCCACTTTCTCTGTTCAATCAATCATCTGAAAATCAGAGTGAACCTACCGGGACACGACTGTTCAGTGGTAGAAAGAACAATAAGTCTCATTTAGAGTTTGCCTCAAAACCTTGAGGGACACCGCAAACGTATGCAAGAAGGTTCTCTGATAAGAACCAAATACATATTTTTGACCTACATGGAAACTTTGTAGTATGAAGATAAGCCCATGAAGGTGGCAGAAAACTAGCACATCGACCTTAATATACCATCTTTCACATGAAACTTTGTGGTGGGAACATCATGGTGGCAGCGTGGGGGTGCAGGGGGGGGAAACATTGCTGCAGCTGAGTCAAGCAAATAGGTCAAAGTTGATGGTGGAGAAAAATGGAGCTAAATCAAACTTCTTGTCAGACTTCTTGGACTGAAGGTGGACCCAGCAGGACAACAATCCCAAATACCCAGTCGGATGCACAATTTAATGGTTGGATTCATGCGTTAGAACGTCCTAACTAAAGTCTAGACGTAAATGCAATTCAGAATCAGGTGGAAACCCTGCAACCGAAGCCCTCGGCTCTCTGTTCAATCTATAGAGAAGAATGTTGCGGAGAAAGTTTAGGCAATCATATGAAATGCCTGCGTGTAAACAGAAACAGAAACCACGGAAGGATGATCATGACTTTTGAGCCCTCAGACAGCCACAATGATCAGTGAGGTCACATGTGCTTCAGACGATAAAAAGGTAAACATTCATCTTCAACAATAAGGGGATCATTTCTGTTTACTTTTGGCTAAAATCTGCCTTTATATGTTTCAACAAGGGGAAACACCACTTCGGCTTTCTTATGAGCAAAAGCGGAAAAACAAGCAACTTCTTTTAGGCTTTAAGGATAACTAGCAGTACTAAAATCCACAACTACTGAAACAAGTGTAGAGCATTAAACATCACAGAACTACATGGAAAGTCGGCGAATCAGCAGAAATCTCATACTTAGCAGGGAAATACACAGCGGTTATTTGTCGTGTGCTGCAGCTATCAAATAAGATATTTTCAAACTGTTTTTCAATACATCAAAGTTTCTTGATAATTTCAGACTCAAGGTGTTGGAAAACCGTTCTGGGAAGCTCGTTTATCTCTACCTGAACATGGATGTGCTTACCGGAAGTCCTGAAGGCTTTTGGAAAAGCGGATGATGTCCTGGATCATGTAGGTCGTGAGGTCAGCCAGATGCGGGAGGTTAGTGTAAACGCTGCTGCTTTCGTCTCCGACGTTGTCCTCTTCTTTTTCAGAGCAACCGGAGAGGAAAGAGCGGGCGGAAGAGGAAGAGAGAGACTGGGAGGAGGCGGCGGAAAGGGAGCAGGGGTAAGGGGACGCTGAAGGATCATCTCCATGTTCTTCAGCCGTACACCAGCTCTTCGTCAGGCTGCTGGTCCGCAGTCTGGACGGCTGGTTCCCCGTCAACACATCTCTGTCCATGGGCTGGTAAAAAAATAAAAAATAAAAAATAATAATAATAACTCAAACAACAGCGAGAAAAATGCCCATTATTAAGCGCACGTGCCAAGTCACGCACCCTAAAGCCGGTGAAGCGTGAAAACGACGAATCAAATGTGCTGCGGAGGCCAGAGAGCAGCTCCTCAACCACCTGTTCCTGTTGGGTCGACAGCTCTGCGGACGTGTCGCACATCTTTTTCTTCTTTATTCTGATTCTTCGCTCCAAGACCGCTTGATCCGACATGACCACTGCACATCCGCACACGAAGCGAAGAAACAATGTCAGAAGTGTTCAACCTGTACTTTGATTTACAAATCCCAGTGAAATGTCAAACGCAAGTCAAGACAGGTGAAAACATGACCTTCAAAGAAAAGGAATGTATTTACTACTGAAGTCTTTTACTTTCGTTAATTTGTTTCTATAAATCCGCCTGTGTTGGACTAATTAAAGCATTTGACTACTGGTGCAAAAGCAGGAGTTTTTTTTCCAGGTCTGAAGATGTGTGTTCGCCTCACACCAAGAAGGAAAACCATCAGCAATGAGCATAAAATGGAATTATTACTATGGTCTATGAACCTAGAAAGGGTTGTAGAGTCACTTCCAGACAATCGGAAGTCCAATAATCAATAGTGAGAGAGATAATTAATGTTGGGTCCACATAAATTGCAAAAAAATAAATCCAAAACGTTTAAAGGCAATAATGGGATAGAAAAAAATCTGAATAGTTTGTTTTGTTTGGAAGGACAGAGGTCATGTGAGTCAAGGTGGATTTTCTTTTTGCTATCAGGCACAGCGATCAAACACAGTGTTGGCACAGAAACCTCAAAGAAATGACCAATCCTAGTGGTGAAGACATGATAATTTGGACTCATTTTGCTGCCAATATTCTCTTCCTCACACCAGAGTTTTTGAGTCAACTGTAACGGCATCAGTCCTGTTCAAGTTACAGCTGGACCTGAACAAACAAAGAGAACAAACAGCTGCAAATCTCAAAGAAAATGGCTGAAAACGAAACAAACAGAGGTCCTGCACTGGCCTAGTCAAAGTCCAGACTTCAACCAGATTGAAAGTCGCAGTTGGGCATGATGTGGTGAAGGAGGGTGGCACAAAGTTCCTCTAAAATGATGTGAGAGAACAACGTGTGTACTTATACTTTCCTCACAGCATTGCAATTTTAGTTTTTGATTTATTAAACCACGACTGTAAGAATCTGTTGTGGTTTTGTATGCTTAATGTTAGATTTAAATAATTTGACATCCTTATGAAGACAAAATCGTGTTCAAGATATAATGTCTTGATATCTAAAGGCCAAGATGTGCCAGAGAGAGTTTTGACATCCTTTTTACCATGAGTGTATTCTTACTTAAAAACAAAGAAAATGTTTAAAAGAAAGTGTTAACCAACCAATGGAAATATTATAATCGGATGTTACTCACTGTCTTTCCGCATCCCGATGGCCTGGCATTTTCTGAAGCGGCAGGCCTGACATGAGCGGCGGTTGTTTTTGGTGATGATGCATTTATTCAGGAACGGACATCGGAGCTGCGTCGACCTCTTTATAGCACGTCTAAATTGATTTTTAAGAAAATTACAAATTAGAAACAGCCTTCCAACATAATGAGAGAGCATCATGAACAATAATCTTTGAGTCTGAGTGAGAAAATAAGTCTAAATTACTTCCACAAACTGGACTGTTCCATCATAGTTACACTGGTCATCTCAAAAGTCATATAGAAAAGCAAAAGACGGTATTACGTTAATAACACGCCCCACTGTGAGGCATCCCTGAGCCAGGTGGCTGCCACACATCTACAGAGATAAAACAATTATAAAAAAAACATGCTTCATTTTATTTTACTCACTAAAATAGACTTTTAAAGTGCCAGAGTTTTGATGATTGCTTTGAAAATTTATAATTCCTACTAACAAATAAAACTTCTTCAGGGGCATTTTGAAAGCTGGCAGCAGCAACAGCTTTCAGTCTCCCTATCTTTTGAAGTTCCTGCAACTACACATGGAGAAGCACACTGATGTACCTTAAAGTAGTTCATTCCACAAAGGCGAAACAAAAGCAACAAATTTCTGCTAAGGAGCAGCGTCTTTCTGTGGCACAAGAGGCATCAATCGAGGAAAATCTAAAAGAAAAACAACCGTCCCTGGATGGAGTTGGAAGGTCCGTCCACCAAAGGAAAAACAATCACAGCAGCCTATACAAAAATGCATGAGTTGTAGCTAGGATGCATTAAGAGGGGTCAGCAGTCATGTGGATGGCCCACCTGTTTCTGAACAATGCCCTTAAAGACCCGACTCCACGGCTGACTTTGTCTGATTTCTGAACTCTGGCGCTTTTGAGCTTCAACCTGAAGGAGCCAGAAATGCAACGCAGGGGCCGATTGTGGATGATTCTGTGCAGGATTCGCATCGCAACTCAAGAATGGTAGGAGTTGTACAGAGGAAAACCTTTTAAGCCTTTATTAGGGCAAGATTGTTTTCTCAAAAGAAGGGGTACACCATCAATAGCTCAACAGGTTCAATGAGAATCATGCACACACGCACACACTTGAAGGCACCTAACCCTCAGATGCATGTGTTTGGATGGAGGGGTGAAGCTGGAACACCTCAAAATAACCCGTGGATGAGGAAACATGTTAATTCAATATGGAAGCCCACTGATCAGGACTAGAACCCAAAACCTTCTTGCTGCAAGGCAACAGTGGCAGCTGCTGCACCGAGAATCATCGTATTGCAATGTTAAAAGTGTGTCTAAGTGCAGCATTTCATTACCAGAAGCTGGACTATGAGGAGGAAAATGTGTCATTAGAATCATTTCCACAGATAATGTCACAACAGGAAGATGTGAGCTACAATTTACCTAAAGAAGCCTTTACAGCCTTCACATGTCAGAGCGTTGAAGTGGTAACCCTTCGCCAGATCGCCGCACACGCCGCAGGCTTTGGGCTCCTCGTCTTCTGTCACCTCATCCTCTTCCTCCTCGCTCTCCTCATGTGGCTTGTTGAGAGCTTCATAGACAAATTGGATATCAGCAGCCTCTCTGCTCATTCTCGGCTGAAAAGAAAAATCTATCTTTTATTCTTGTTTTTTTTTAATATGTATATTTACATTTTATATGTTGACATAAAACACAAAGACCACGAGCAATAATAATAAAAAAAAAAAAAATCTTCTTATGTCTCTCAAAGAGACATAAGGAGTCCTCTCCACTTCCAGGCGATGTAGGCTTTATCCATCTGTGTAGATTTGAACAAAATGTGACGTGTGCCTGGAGGCTTTTAGTAAATTAAGAAATAGTTACATTTTATTTACTCTAAGAGTTTCTGATAACAGAATTGTAGTCCAACGGTTTAAGGGAGAAAAACAAATAAGAAGTCCAGTTTTCCCATGGTGTGGAAATTTAGATGTACCAGTAGCAAATTAGGGGGGAAACAATTAAGTTGGAACATGAACATCCATACAAATAAAAATAAGAGTCTTTAGAGCAAGCAAAAATGTACAACATGTAAGAAATACTATTATACAGTTATTAAAGATACCCAGAATAAAAGTAATGTGTAGCCAAATAGTTTAATTTAGAGAAAGAGACGTTGTTGTTTGTTTTGTACTCTCTAATTTTATTGAGTTTGGATTTAATTTCCCGAAATAAGATATTTGTAAAGTTAATTGCTGTAGAAGATGTCTTGCAATCAGCTATTTTGGTTTTCATTTGTCATATTTCTGTTACGTTTTGTCTTATTGTTTTGAACTGAAATAATCACTGTTGCCAATTAAAATTAACAGCCGATCTGATAAGCAAAACTACCTGCGACTGGCTTTAAATAGAAAAATGCATGAGTAATAGCTCGAAGTGCAGCACTTAAGATGATTGTCTTTTATTCTGAATCTTTTATTCACCAACGCAGTGCTCTCAGTGTGAGCACTCTCACCACGTGAAACTGCTTCACAGTTTCCAGTCTGTAATCCCACTGAAACGACAATGTTGTGAGTCGTTTCAAAAGCCTGCATAACATAAAGATCTCTTCTCCACCCCTTTGTTATTTTTTTAATACCTCCGCACCAAAGAAACCATACAGCCGCCAACTCTGGACCCGCGTCTTGCAGTCCAGTCCCACTTTACACATTTCCCTGTCATGCTGTGATTCGTTAATAACCAACCCAATCGAGCGCTGCTATGTTTAGACATGGACGCTTCAGTTTTGGGTAAAAGTACTGATTCAGAAGCACACTGTTGCTTCAAAACGCTTCATATTTGTTCAACACCTCGACTTTAATAACGATACAATTGTGCGTGTGTGTGTGTGTGTGTATGTGTGTGACGTTCATGTCGAGGTGAACCCTGATTTCCCTCACCTGGTTAAAGGTCGATCTTTAATCAAACAGACAGTCGGGGTCAATCATGTTTCTCACCTGAATTTCCAGATGTCCAGCCTTGTTGCGGTCTTGACACCCTCGCCTCGCCGCGGCTGATCCACGCAGGACTTCAGGATTTTTTCCCTGGGCGCACCACAGGTGAGAGCCACTGCTTGTTTATCCCGGCTGGTCGGACCTGTTGCTCGCCTTGCAGATTGGCAGATTTTGTTCGGGGCTGGTTCCTACAAGTGTTTCTCAGGAGGGCGGAGTTACAGGTCTAACTCCGCCCACGCCGATTACAGCTGTTACCTTGGTACCCACTCTGCGTTCACTTGTAGGCAGAGGAGCTGTGTTGACGTATAAGTAAGTCACTGTGTTGACTATAATGCCACGTACACGCTCATAGTGTCTTTCCCCACTTACGCTTTATTTTAAACTTATAATGTCAACGTGAACTTAAGACACAACATCATTTCTTGTAAATTATGTGACAATTTACAAGAAGTAAAAATGCTCCGTATTTAAAGGACTGATCTGGCTTTTCCTGACTGATACGTTTCCGGTTTGACAAGAAATTACTATTTTGACCAAATGAAAGAGGTAAAAATGTAATCGTTTTGTTCATTAATGTAACAGTTTCGAATGAAAATTCATAACAAAGTTTTTCCAAGATGATCCCTCCAATAAAGCGTTTGCCCCAATCCGATCTTTATTATACTCGAAATTTATTATTGGTGAATTTATCAATCCAAAATAATATGAAATCCTAGATTTGATATATTTCTGAATGAAAAAAATCTACACATTGTGAAAAAAAGGATTCTTTTCCGTGATAACCAGATTAAAGTTAATCAAACGGAGAGTGTAATCAATACCTATTTAACACTTGTTTTATTGGTACATCTGGGGACTTTATAGCCCATGTTCGCTATATTCTAAAATATAGTTTAATTTGAATTCTGAATTGCATTTAGCATCTTATGTTTTATCGGTTGTCCAGTAAATAAAAGAGATGAATAACTGTTACACTCTAATTTATTGAATAGTTTTACATTTAGATATAGAATTTTTGCAAATAATTTCTTTGTCGATATACTTATGCAGTATATTTCCATCAACAACCGTAAAAAAAAGATGTAATTGCATCAAATACTTCACTGAATTTCTGTATGAGGCAAAATGCTTCTTTTTAACATGCAAACATATTTAAATATATAAACAAACAAAAAAGTGTTAATATAGTTTGATACATAGTGTCTATTTTAATATTTAACATACTTTTTATTCCCTCTTAGGGCGGAATCTGAAAAGTTTCTCTCTCCCCGCTCCAATCTCTTCCACTTTGAGCTCAGACTGAAAACATTCTGCCCTCTAGTGGCTAAAATCCCAAACTCCAGATTGTAGACACACAATTACTACACAAAGGTCGGGTTTAGTCCAAGACCAGAATAATCTAGAATAACTTAATCCACAATAATCCAATGTTTAATTAGTGCTACATTATGAAGTCTCAGACTGATGTAATGAAGGCCAGAACATACTGATGATGTGGATGATGGCAGAAAAGAGGAGATGCTTTGAAAACCTGGGGGAGAATGTCTGTACATGTTCACACACACCTGGAAGGTGGCCTGATCAACCATATCCGGGAAACTGATGAAATCCTCAGTTCTCTGTTTACTTATTGCACCGCAGACATTGAGCGCTATTTCAGTTACATTACATAAATCTGTCGTTACCCAATAACCACATGGCAACTACTTTTTAAAAAGAAGCCAACAGAGCTCCCATCAATGAGTCGCACAAAAGCTTTATCTGCAGCAAACAAAAGATTTCCGGTGCATTGTCTTTTTACACAAGTGGCCACTTCAATCAATGTCATTTATCTGGTGGTGGTGGTTTTGGTTCTCCAGCATCGAATATATCGTCAGAATAATCTGTAGTTACAGTAAGTTTAACATAAATCATTATTTGGACCTGAACTTAAAATGGCTTAAAATATGATTTGTACAAATCACATGGTGCTTAAACCCAGAAAAGGGAAATTGTTCCTAAGATTACTAGATTTCTGTAGGAGGGAACATTTGAAAGATACAAGCAACAAAAATGAAATCCAAGTTTCACTCAGTAGTACAGACTCAAACAAATATTAATTTCCAACATGCTACTAATTGCTAAGGTGGACAAACACACAAAAACTTCAAACCTGTATTTTCCATCACGTTTTAGTCAAGGTTTCCGTCAAAACTTGGGCTGAAAATAATGTTTTCATTAAACTAAGTATTAAGTTCGTGCTCCATATTGATCACTCTAGATCAAATGATTCTCTACGTGACTCATTTTCCCCAAAAAATCTAGAATGAGTTCTATTAGACTGACAGACAAACCTTGAAAATAAGTTTAGCATCAGATATTAAAGCTCCACAAGTTAAATTTGAACCTTTACTCCTTTCTTTGTGACTGCTGTGCTTGTTTCCTCTGCTACTCTTGGCTCTCTTGGCTCTCTTGGCTCTCTTG
>NW_006800489.1:61391-62618 GCF_000485575.1 Poecilia formosa | reverse complement strand
CGGACCTGTTGCTCGCCTTGCAGATTTTGTTCGGGGCTGGTTCCTACAAGTGTTTCTCAGGAGGGCGGAGTTACAGGTCTAACTCCGCCCACGCCGATTACAGCTGTTACCTTGGTACCCACTCTGCGTTCACTTGTAGGCAGAGGAGCTGTGTTGACGTATAAGTAAGTCACTGTGTTGACTATAATGCCACGTACACGCTCATAGTGTCTTTCCCCACTTACGCTTTATTTTAAACTTATAATGTCAACGTGAACTTAAGACACAACATCATTTCTTGTAAATTATGTGACAATTTACAAGAAGTAAAAATGCTCCGTATTTAAAGGACTGATCTGGCTTTTCCTGACTGATACGTTTCCGGTTTGACAAGAAATTACTATTTTGACCAAATGAAAGAGGTAAAAATGTAATCGTTTTGTTCATTAATGTAACAGTTTCGAATGAAAATTCATAACAAAGTTTTTCCAAGATGATCCCTCCAATAAAGCGTTTGCCCCAATCCGATCTTTATTATACTCGAAATTTATTATTGGTGAATTTATCAATCCAAAATAATATGAAATCCTAGATTTGATATATTTCTGAATGAAAAAAATCTACACATTGTGAAAAAAAGGATTCTTTTCCGTGATAACCAGATTAAAGTTAATCAAACGGAGAGTGTAATCAATACCTATTTAACACTTGTTTTATTGGTACATCTGGGGACTTTATAGCCCATGTTCGCTATATTCTAAAATATAGTTTAATTTGAATTCTGAATTGCATTTAGCATCTTATGTTTTATCGGTTGTCCAGTAAATAAAAGAGATGAATAACTGTTACACTCTAATTTATTGAATAGTTTTACATTTAGATATAGAATTTTTGCAAATAATTTCTTTGTCGATATACTTATGCAGTATATTTCCATCAACAACCGTAAAAAAAAGATGTAATTGCATCAAATACTTCACTGAATTTCTGTATGAGGCAAAATGCTTCTTTTTAACATGCAAACATATTTAAATATATAAACAAACAAAAAAGTGTTAATATAGTTTGATACATAGTGTCTATTTTAATATTTAACATACTTTTTATTCCCTCTTAGGGCGGAATCTGAAAAGTTTCTCTCTCCCCGCTCCAATCTCTTCCACTTTGAGCTCAGACTGAAAACATTCTGCCCTCTAGTGGCTAAAATCCCAAACTCCAGATTGTAGACACACAATTACTACACAAAGG
>NW_006800489.1:53839-60419 GCF_000485575.1 Poecilia formosa | reverse complement strand
TTGAACCTTTACTCCTTTCTTTGTGACTGCTGTGCTTATTTCCTCTGCTACTCTTGGCTCTCTTGGCTCGTCATCTCTTCCTCAGCCGGCCCGGACGTGCTTGCATCAGCGGCGCTCTCCTGTGGAGTTTCGGGTGAATGGATCTCCGTGGGGACTTCAAACCCATGAATGATCCTCCGAGCTGCCTCCAAGTGTCTCAGCTGCTTCAATTGAACTTGAAGAACAACGTGAATGTTCAGCAAACAAGGAAGAAAAAAAAAATAAGTTACCTGACATTTTCACATCAGTTTCTTTTTTTAATTATTCCTACCATCCAAATATGTGAACACAAACCTCTTCGCCTGACTCTCATCTTCTCAATCTCGGGGATAAGGAAGCTGTACACCAGCTCTGACACAATCTCCTCTGGCTGACATTTGTCCATGCTACAGAAAATATATACACGTTTTATTAGTTTTTGGTTATAATTTCTGAATAAAAAGTTTGAACTTAAGTCATGGTTTACCTTTCCTCCATGGCGTAAGCAATTTCATTGAGCTGCTGTGCCTTCTTGTGGATCTCATCTCTGGCTTGCTGTTCGGCCAAATAATCCACATTTCTCAAAATCATGTCCTCTAAATACATATCCACACTTTCCTGGTGCACCTGCACAATCTGACGCATCAAAGTTTGCATGTGTTAGGTGAATATAAAGCTGTAGAGATGTTCAACGTTGTTTTATTACATATTTCAGATGGAAACAAACAACTAAACAAGACCTCAGCATAGTGTCTTTTCTTATAAGGTCACACAAGACGGTACTCACTTCTCTGAAGATCTCATCTCGTTCTTGTCGCCTGCGCTCCTCCACCTGACGCCTCCCGCTCTCCTCCGCCTCCCTTCGGCGGCGCTCTCTCTCTGCCAGGAGCATGAAAGCGTGGATCCTGCGCTCCTCCTGCAGGTGAATCAGCTCCTGGGACAAGATGAAGAACACCTGGGCGAGGTCCACACCGATCACCGCGGCCTGACGCGCTTCCCTCGTCGCGGCCTACGGAGGAGAAAGACCCGGTGTGACAGGATCATTGTTGAGCTTGTTCTCGCTTGTGACCGGTTGCAATGAGCTTCACCTGCTCCATCTGCTGATCTCTGAGTTTCTTCAGCGCCAGTATGCGGTCTTTTTCTGCTTTCTGCAGGTTCTGCTCCCTAGCCTGCAGAGCGTGAACTTTCCTAAGTTCCCTGATGAGCTCCAGCTGGTTTTCTTTGCCCTTGAAGATCTAGATGATGTCACAAATTGAAGAAGATGGATGCGTTGCATGCTTTGTGTATTAAGACACATGCAAATGTTTCTAGAGGAACTTTGAAAAAATCACGAGCCATGATGCCAGCTCATACCGACCTCAAACTGGATGCTTCTTCCCCGGAGTAGCTTCTGCAAAAAGATGACGGCAATCTCTGTGTTCTCATCCTCCTTGATGAAGAATGACGAGTCAGTTCACAAGTACAATTTCTAATACAGTTTTACTTGTGTCTCATGTACGTAGGTGAGAAAGCTAAATTTTTGTCTCATCTAACTGATCATCTTCTTCCAAACGTTTGCTTTTTTTACCCTGTACGGTTTAATGAAGCTATTAAATAGGTTGGTCAAGGTTTTGTTTTTTTAACAACTGGGTGACTTTTGAAAGCACTTGGTTAGACTGGACGTACTAATGTAGGAGCACCAGAATAAAAGGGCATGAACCAATATGCACACTCGAATTAAAAAAAATAAAAAAAGTCACAAATTGTTTTACTTCCACTCCCAGTTTGCCAGCACTTGTTGTTGTTCTCTCACACAAAACCCCAATGACAAACATTAAAGTTTGTGGTTGCAACCAAACGAATGTTGAAGATGTTTGAAAGACTTTTGCAATTTCTTAATTGACAAGTAAAAAAAAAAAAAAAAAGTGATTACAAACAGTGATTAACTGACCTCTGAGGGGACTTCCACTGCTGGAGTGGGAGGAGGAGTAGGAAGTGGCTTCTCTTTTCGAAACGGAAAACGGTGGTCCTTCACTGTAATCTCCCGGCTCTCCTCGTCCCTGACGGCCTGTTTAACCACAGTTTGTAATGAGTATGGAAGCAGATGCTAGATGATGCGCTCACTAAGCTTTACTTTTACCTTGTAATCCTCCAGTAGCTCCACTGCTATTTGTGCGGGAGACTTCTTTCTGCTCTTAATGTCTCTCCATTGTATCGTCACTTGTTTCAGTGATGTCTTTAGTCCTGTCTCTAGCTCTTGTAAGCCTGTGTATGATCAAATGCAGAGACTGTAACAATATACCAGCTCTGTGGGTCTGCAGTAGCAATTTGCTAAGATTCTTAATCAGACCTTCATATGTGTTTATGTAGTCACTGTTGAACATTTTCATGTTGCCATAAGGGAACTTGTCATTGTGAGTCTGAAAATCAGCAACGATGTCCTGTCGCTGCAGTTTTCCCTCCACATTCTTCCTCTTTTTTTCCAGTTTTCTAAGAGCTGCAGACATAAGAGTGAGTGTGAAGAATGAGGAAAAGCCTTCATTAATGCGTAGATCTCATCAACACTATGGGATGTCTTACATCTCATGTATTTGTGGTGGTTTTTCTTGAGCTCGAGCTCCCTGTCCTTCAGGTGCTTAGCGTACAATTGGGTTAGTCGGTCATATGCAACATCCTTTTGAGCTTCATCTCTCTGCCTCAGCAGCTCCTCCAGCACAGCAAGGCGCGTCTCCTGCACTCTGCTCAGCAAAGAAATAACTCTGGGTTTGGTTTTACGTGAAATACAAAGAGATTAGGGAGCTTTTTTTTTTTTTATTTCTGAAAACTAGAGAGCATCAAAAACAAGCCCGAAAGAAACCCTGAGTTGGGAAAGTCACTTCGAATAACTAAACTTTTCATAGAAAAAGAAAGTACATCCTCTTTCAAACTCAGACTTTTCTGCATGAGAACCTAAACAGATCTAGTTCTGAAATGCAGGCTCAAGAAACAAAACACAACAAATTCCACAAAAAAATAATGGCAAGATGGTATAACATACGTACATAATAATAATAATAATAATAATAATAATAATAATAATAATAATAATAATAATAATAATGAAGTACACATTTTCTACTTTCATATTTGAGTGGAAGTAGCAGCCAGGTGGTGCTAATTGACCGCATTTCATGAACTGATCATTCTCTGCGTGGCCACCTCTCTGAAGGCAGGTTTGACCCTTAGATCGTGAGGAACACACAGGTTAGCACACCTGTGTGTTAACACACCTGTGTGTTAGCACAGGTGTGTGCTAACACATCGCCAAGACAGAAAGACATCAGCAATATGTTCCGAGAAGTAACTCTGACTATCTGGAAAGGGGCATATGGTCTGAACATTTCTGGAATTCATTATTCCACAATGAGAAAGATTATTTATAATTAGAAACCACTTAAAGCCATTTGGTGATTCTAAAATGCTATTAAATCATGGAGTGTAGTTTTTCCCATTTTGGCTTCATGTTTGTACTACGGATAACAACAGATGAGAAGTTTGTTGCGTTTTTGTAGAGGAGATGTCAGGACTACATAACTACACAAACTGGTAAGAGGGCGTACACTCTTTCTGACATCACTGTTTAGCAGAAACTGCCTATGAAACATTTCCATCTATCTTTCAGGGACACATCAGTTTGTAGGTTTTAATATATATTTTTTGAAATACAGATTTTTTTTAATTAAAAAAAGAGAAACAAAATAACGCCTCACGTTGGATCTTCTGGTTACTGTTCATATTGCCAGGTGAAAAAAAACGAAAACACATTTTAAGAAAACAGCAACTCACTTCTCGATCTCGCTTTCCCTGAAAGCCCACTCCTTGGCTTCCATTTCCTCCATCATGCGCCTCCTCTTGTCGATCTGGCTCAGGTCCTGGCGAGGAGGCAGCGTGGTCTCCCAAATTCGCTTTTCACGCGCTCGCTCTATCATTTCCACCTCAGCAAGGCCTGCTGGCAAGCCATGACCTACGAGGCAGAGGTAAGCTGATTGTGCGGCTCTGAGAATGAAAACCTGCGGCGTTAGGAGGGTGTTAGTTGATCTAATACCCCAAGTCAATGTTGCCAGTTGCAGGAGCTCTGTGGGCGTCATCCCACGCTGCACCACATACTCAGGACTGAATGGGTCAGTCTGGGTTTCGCTTTCTCTGAAGTCCGTCTGAACCCCCAGAGAGCGATTAGCGGGCAGTTGCTCCTTAGCAGTGATTGTAAAATCTTCCCTGCAGTGATTTTTCAATAAAAAAGAGAGCATGCTTACTGCTAAAACAAAAACAAGCCACTGACACAGATGGAACAAAAAAAAAAGAAATCTAACTCGAGCAACTTGGGCAACTTACTCTGCAAATTCAAAGACAACATCTGTTGGGAACTTTTGTTCAAATGGAATCAAAGGCCTAAATGAGAGAAAACAAATATGATTATACGTCATATCAGTGTTTACAGAAGCAGTCACTGTCAGAAACTGAAATCAGCCATCTTTCTTTGAACGGCCTTAATCTATGATTGGCAGATTAGCAACTAAACATTGACTAAATTAAAACTAAGACCTATAACCACATCAGCCAAAAGCAAGAACTGTGATGCACTTTTTTTTTGTTTTTAGAGTTTTGTAGGAATCGGATAGAGATGATTGATGTAAAGACTGATGCTTAAACTGGCATGCTGAGGTAATTATATAAACTTCATTTTTCACTGGACTCAAATCTAAGTCCCATCTATCAAGAAAACCACCACAATTGTTTTTCCTTATATATGTTATTGTGATGGATCAAAATATGCATCCATTAGCAGTGGAATTGGTGGGTCTGACCTCAAGAAATACGGACGATAGTACCAGCGAGGAAAAGTCAGATCAGTGCTTCTGTCTTCATTTTTTTTTTTTTTATGTCTAAGTGCAAGTTAAGTATATAAATCAAAACATTAAAATGTGTGGTTGCAAACCAAACCGTTTATAGTATTTCCAGTAGTCAGCTCCAGTCACAAGGAAAGTTTGAGGATTCGGCTTAATCCTGTCAAAGAGATAACTCAGAATCAAGCAGGACACAGAAAAAACATGGCTAAACTGTGGCAATTCAGAGCGAAACTGCTGACTTTACTCACCCAGCCAGTTGCTGCAGCGTCTCTCTGCGCCGCTCAGCTTGTGCTTGCCAGGGGAAATCAGAGTGGGATGGCTTTGGCTCTGCTTGCTCCGTTTTGAAGGTGAGCAATGGCTCGCCGCGAAACATACTGTTAAACTCATTAAGTTTTCTCTGAGTGAGATAAAAAGACAAATATCAGGATCTGCATTTTGAAACATCCCAGCCAGCAGTTACATTAGGGTCTCATTAACCACCGGTGTTGTGTTTTGATTTTCACTTACATTTGTATTTTTATCACTTACGGCTATTTATTATTGTCATTAAGGTCTTGCCTTATTAGTTTGTTCATTTGCGTCGACTTTCTCAGCTATTTCTTGTGGGGTGTTCTCTGTGCAATTTAATTTTTATTCACTAAGTAAGTAAGATCCTAGATTTTCATCGATCACTGCTGGTTTCATTTCCTCATTCCCTTGTTTATTTCATAGGAAAACCTATCCACAATGCTGTAAGATGTTTTATTTTGCACTAATTCTAAATGTTGTGTTTCCATTAACTGTAAGAAGATCATCATTATTAAAAAAATATAGCTGTCAACACATTAATCAATTAAGTTTGTGTTTCACTTAGTGATTTGAGTCAAAGAAATAAATTACATTTTCAAGATTCTAATTTATTGAATGGCTTTGTATGTTTCTCAAAATCTTGGATACTAAATTGTCTCCAAGATTTAGATTTAAAAAAAAAGGTCAAAAGCCTTTTACTGTCATTTAGTCTACAGCACAAGATTCAGAAAGCATCACATTGAAAAATTGTATCAGACACCAATCCAATCAATATTAAAAACTGTCTCCATGATTGTAAATAACCAATAAAGGTAATAAATAAACTAAAATATAATAGAAGTCAGTCCTACACCCACCCATTTGCTTCCAGTAGCAGCTGTTGTTATCTGAATTGATACATGTGTGTGGTATCAACTTACAAATCGTTCCTTTGTCGTATAAGCCCTAACTCTGGGCCTGTGGCGGTCCGGCTCTGTTGGCACGGTGCAAACCGGATCTGTCACAAAAGGTTCAATGACTGTTAACCAGCTTACTGCAGCGTGCTATCAAACGTTACCGTTCTTCTCGCTACATTTACTCACCATGTGAGCCGTCAGAAGGCCGCCCAGGTAGAGCAGCTTTAAATTGATCTTTGGTATCATTAATAGTTTGGGTGACAGAACAGCTCATTTTGTCAGTGCGAAATTTGCCTCAGCACAGTTCCTGTGCTTGCAGCGATGTTAAAATATCCCGTGAGTAGAAAACGTTCAGCGCTGTAACCATGGAGACGACAAACTGAACTTCAGGAAAGGGGAGGAGTCCCCAGTGTTCTGATGGGAAATGCGTTTATTTTCTGGGATCCGACTCATTTGGCTTAGTTCAACAACAATATCCCCTTCTTTTGTTGTACTGCTTCTAACCTTTTGAAT
>NW_006800489.1:12463-53631 GCF_000485575.1 Poecilia formosa | reverse complement strand
ATAACTTAGCGAAATAACATAACATAACATAACATTTATCCTCATGATAATTAGAAAGAAACCCAATACACATGAAGAAGCATATATTTTAACCATGTGTTTTATAATAACTTTTTCTAATCAGCATGTTTGTTCAAGGATTCAAGGATTTTTTTTACTGTCATACCACCTTGCTTGTTTGTAGTACAAATTCGGACTCAGGTCCCTGATTAAGAAATTTACTACACTAAATAAATAAATAAATAAATAAATAAATAAATAAATAAATAAATAAAGTAACCATGAAGGGGTGACTGAATCGCTGTTTGCATATGGGTTCCTGCTGTTGAAGAGCATGTCTTTAATTTGTGACCCTAAGCCTGTGACCCTACTTTAACAGTGAATCAGGGTTTTATTGATATAATCCTGATTCAGAAATGACCTCTTGAGTCACTTTGCAAAGACAATTCAGTTGAATCCAGTCATCCAGATAGATTAGGATAAAATTTTACTATTAATCCTCTTAATATTGCATGGCTTACAAAGTATGGCATTATTTGCACTCTAGAATAAAGGCAATTAATTCACTGAACTGAAAGTGCAACTGGTTCTGATGGGAACAAACATCCATAATTTAGAAGTAACATTCTTGTAAGTGTCATCAAAAGAAACTATAATATATAAATATAAAGTATTTTAAATCTTTTTAACACTTGTGGACTTTGCAGTGTCTACCATCTGGTAAATTCAGAACAAGTTCACTTGATGGAAAGTAAAAAAAAAAACCCACGTCTGACACTCTGCTTTACATGGTATAGAAAACCACTATAAAGATGTTGGGGTTGCAAACACTAACTCATTTTTTCCTCATCTACATTTATAGATTTTTTCAACCTTTTCTATAAATGATTAATACACTGGGCCTTACTGACTCAAAAACTTCTTACAAAGGTTTTCAAATTTTGATGTAAAATAATTATTTAAAAAAAAATCTATTATATTATTAATTTAAGAAGAAAAACTTTACAACACTGGCTAGACTAATGTGTTCTTGCATAATTCTGGAAAATGGAAGGTCACATCTTCAGCCGTGACACGTCATCCTGTGTGGGAGTGCACCCGGTGGCTTCAAAGCTCAGGAAATGCAAGCAACTTGGTGTTATGTGGCCATTTAGAGACTGTCTTTAAAGTTTTGAGGTTTGGCAGCCATACCTAAGACAAAGCTACACAAAAATGCGAACAAAGAGGGTGTACAGGACATGGATTTATACTGTGGTCATCTCCATGTTTGAAGCATGGACTCAAGATGCAGGTTTGGATTGTTGACACCTTAAACTTGTGACTGTAATGTTTCATGTTCTTGAACGGGTACATTTCAGGAAATCAGAATTTGCACTCCGATGAAGCTCGAAGTATTTAATTCTGACATAGTTATAAAACTTCATTATTTCATAATTTTGTAAAATAAAAATAAAAAAATAATTTAAAAAAAGTCTGCTATTATATTTCTTTTAAAAATTCAACGACACAGTCCACACAGTGTTCTTTGTATCTTATATTCCACATTACATTTCCGGGTTGAGAGAATGCATTGCACTTTTATTCAACATTAGGAATGTTATCAATTAATACATTTTTATTTAAGTAGACATGGAGCTGTTGTGTCAAGAATCTTGTCGTACTGAGATCTTGTGACTGTGGAGGCCAGTGGAGAACCATAAACTCATGACAAAGTTCAAGAAGTCATGCTGGAAATAGCCCATAGAGGTTCACACTGTGGTCTTAAAGAAATAGACATGGTCAGACACCACACACACACACACACACACACACACACATATATATAACGTTGAATTTTGAGGTTGTGAGGTGACTGCAAGAAGATAAGCTTAAAAAAATCTATTAACAATGGAAAATGTGTCAGCGAAAAACTGGGAATTGTGATTTTTATATGAACACAACATTCAGACATGAGACCCAGAAATGCTGGTAAAGACAAATTTATGTCTTTTATCCAGCAATGATGGGATTCTTCCTGTGGATAGCTTGATGGCTCTTGCCAGAGCATGCATGGCTTCTCTTTATGCTATTTTGCTTTCTCCCAGCACAATGGTTTGTGTGTTTGTTTATGCATGAGTAACTTATGTTTAATAAATTAATTTAAATTGCAATATTAAGCAATTAACCATTTAATCACTATTTTTTCCGCCTCAGTCAACAGAGATGTTGCTTTCAATCTTGGGACCAACATTAACCTGACCTGCACTAACAAGACAAGGGCTGACATCGTATTTATAATCTGGGAGATTCACTTGAAAAACAAAAACTGTAAGATCTCCTTTGTAAATGACAACTCAGGTATTGACTCTTGCAAAGATGGAAAATCTATCCAAAAGACTTCCACCGGTCAGTTGTATCTGCACGTCCCAAACCTTTCAGCTGACGATGTTGGACTCTACAAGTGTGAGTCGGTTTACAATGGAGGAAATGAAAACTACAACATCAAAGTGGCTGTGACAGGTAGGTCATTTAGGGTGAGAAGTGACTTTTAACCCTTTCATGCATGAATTATGATCCTTTGTGTCAGGATTTTTTTCAATTTTTTTTTATTTTCTTAAGGCATAAAAAAGTAGGAAAATTTTTTTAAAAATTGGGTGATCAATTGAAATTTTCTCCAAATACAAAGTTGTTATTTGAAAAAAATACATCAGTACTATTGTTCTTTAGGGGGTATCTGATGTCACAATATTCTTTTTACCTGCAAGAGTCGTCTACAGTAGAAGGAGGGACCGGGTCGGTTGGCATGCTTTTTTGTCTGTCGGCCATATTGGATTTAACAAAAATAATTTCTTGCATTTGCAGCTGATGGCCAGTAGTTGATAGTTTATTTTATGATGCATTAGTGTCCACTTCAGTGGTCTGTGTGCATTTATAACATAAAAATCCACAAGAAGCACAAGAAAATGGCTTGTAGATAGCTGTCCACTGTAGTGACCACTATGCATGAAAGGGTTAATTACCTTTTTAGTTAAATCAGTTTTCAAGATAAGAACCTTGAAGAACGTTAACACAGACAAAAACATGTGGATACACAATGTTGACTTTTTATCTTCTGCAATAAAATAATGTTTGCATGATTTACTGACCTCAGAAAGAACAGTCCAAAAAATTTGGCTTAGTCACCTGATGCGTAAGGTTTTACTTAATTATGGTTTTGTCTTCCTTGGTTCAGTTCCTCCTGTTTTATCTGCCTGGTTGGAGTGGAAGGGGAACAAAATAGTGGCACTGTGCAGAGCTGAAAGAGGAACACCAGTTGCCAACATAAGCTGGAGTTATGGAGGCAGCTCAGAGCCTGCAGTGAAAACTCAGCTGGACCCAGATGGATTTGTAACAGTAGAGAGTCATCTGGAGCTCCTGGAAGACGTCTGCCCAGAAGAACTGACCTGCATTGTCCAGCACCGTTTCTGGGATCAGGAAAAAATTCTGGTACCGGAACTCAGAGAAGGTCAGAGTATTGCAGACTGAAGTGAACTGTTTACTTACATTTCTGTATTTCTTAGTTAGAACTTTCATTGTCATTAACATAGTCAGTGTTAATTATTCTTTGTGTCTCCTACAGAAAATTCGACTCTATTGTGGATGCGTGTCACTTTGGTGATCATCTTAACTTTAGCAGGCGTCTTTCTTTTAGCGCTAAAGACATGGTGAGCGATTTATTAAATTATCTTTCCTTACCCAGTATCTAAAATAAAACGTGTTCTCATTTATGGTCTCTTTCTTTCTCTACCAGCCGCTGTTCTCCTCATAACACTTCACAACCCAAAATACCAGCGGTAGGCTGTTTTCTGCTTTAACAAGCCATGAAAGTTATTTTGAGGGAATGAATTACCTTACAAAACAAGCAGAAATTTATGTTGTCCAACTTCAGCCAGGACCTTTGGAATAATATTTTCATTTTTCATTTTTGTCTTTGTGTTTCTTACTTTCTTTTTTTTTGTCAGCTGGACCTGGACAACAACCAAAATGGGAGAAAGACTGATGATGCTAATCATTAGGGTTTTTATTAAAAATCTTGGAACAATCATCAGATGGCAAGTCAGCCTTTGTAGAAGAATATAATTATACTAAAAGGCATGTTGTTGGTTGATTCACATTAAGATATGTTTTGACTGAAAAGAAATGTACTGTGTCAAATGTACTGGGTCAATCTGACCTAGAAGTCAGAAAGGAACTCAGAATGGAGGAATATGGAATAAGCAATCACCAAAGAGGGAAAGGTTAAGTTGTGCAAGAAACTTCTGGCAAACGTCTTTTCCTGCTTGCGTGCGAGGAAGTCGGCCAGGACTGGGGAAGAATATTTGTTTGGACAGATAAGAAACCAACAACTTGACTAATAGTTCTTCTGATGGAGCACATTTAATTTCCAGGAGGTCAAGCCCTAATTCTCTGAACTTCCAACACACAGACGGAGCCAGAAGTGCTACGCAAGCGAGGTCCAGTAATGCCATTGGTCAAAGATTCCCAATACACAACAGTAGAGCTGGAACTGCATAAAAACTTGATGTCAGAAGTAAGAGACAAGACATTTTGGATTCTGAGACGATGAAATTGAGATGATGAAAATGTAATGTGTGAATCCGCAGATGTGCATTAAATGTCTTCCTGGTTGTCTGTGAGCCGGAGAGAATGGAGTTTGTGTACCGTTTCTTATTTCATGAGTTTGGCACCTTTTAATTCCTCAATACCTTCCCTGACCCCAAGCACTACATGTTTTTTGGAAAGTACTTTTTGTTCTCCTTCTATGTGTATCTTCTGCTTAATTTCCCACGCATAAAAAAATTGTCCCACCAAAGAACAGAGCANTTGCATGATTTACTGACCTCAGAAAGAACAGTCCAAAAAATTTGGCTTAGTCACCTGATGCGTAAGGTTTTACTTAATTATGGTTTTGTCTTCCTTGGTTCAGTTCCTCCTGTTTTATCTGCCTGGTTGGAGTGGAAGGGGAACAAAATAGTGGCACTGTGCAGAGCTGAAAGAGGAACACCAGTTGCCAACATAAGCTGGAGTTATGGAGGCAGCTCAGAGCCTGCAGTGAAAACTCAGCTGGACCCAGATGGATTTGTAACAGTAGAGAGTCATCTGGAGCTCCTGGAAGACGTCTGCCCAGAAGAACTGACCTGCATTGTCCAGCACCGTTTCTGGGATCAGGAAAAAATTCTGGTACCGGAACTCAGAGAAGGTCAGAGTATTGCAGACTGAAGTGAACTGTTTACTTACATTTCTGTATTTCTTAGTTAGAACTTTCATTGTCATTAACATAGTCAGTGTTAATTATTCTTTGTGTCTCCTACAGAAAATTCGACTCTATTGTGGATGCGTGTCACTTTGGTGATCATCTTAACTTTAGCAGGCGTCTTTCTTTTAGCACTAAAGAAATGGTGAGCGATTTATTAAATTATCTTTCCTTACCCAGTATCTAAAATAAAACGTGTTCTCATTTATGGTCTCTTTCTTTCTCTACCAGCCGCTGTTCTCCTCATAACACTTCACAACCCAAAATACCAGCGGTAGGCTGTTTTCTGCTTTAACAAGCCATGAAAGTTATTTTGAGGGAATGAATTACCTTACAAAACAAGCAGAAATTTATGTTGTCCAACTTCAGCCAGGACCTTTGGAATAATATTTTCATTTTTCATTTTTGTCTTTGTGTTTCTTACTTTCTTTTTTTTTGTCAGCTGGACCTGGACAACAACCAAAATGGGAGAAAGACTGATGATGCTAATTATTAGGATTTTTATTAAAAATCTTGGAACAATCATCAGATTGCAAGTCAGCCTTCCCTGACCCCAAGCACTACATGTTTTTTGGAAAGAACTTTTTTTTTCCCTTCTATGTGTATCTTCTGCTTAATTTCCCACGCATAAAAAAATTGTCCCACCAAAGAACAGAGCATTGATTGCATAGTGAGATTCATAAAGTGAGAATGAAAATATAATATCGAACTACATGGACCTTACCAAGCCCCGCCCAGAAACGCCCCTCGACAGTCCCACGTGGCTCCACGTCTCACAAACAAAGCCTCCCGGAGCTTAGTTTCTATGTGTAAACATGGCGTCTTTCGTTTCAACTGACTTTCTACAAAGTATTTCTGAGTCGATTAGTGTAGCATTTCTGCCGGATTTTCAAAAAAAAAAAAAATATCAGCCACGACAATGTACAGGGGAACAAACAAGTTCATGTCATCTTTTTTTGGACGACATCAAGATGTTTGAACCACGCGATGCCTCCAACATTGTGCGCGTCACAACTAAAAGCTACCGACAGATGAGGAAAACAGCAGATCCTCACACCCTCAGCATAAATATGGCTGTGGACAAGATCACTGATGCCTATTGTTCTTGCAAGGCTGGGTAAGTCGGGCATTCATGGTTTTGAGGGTTACTTTTGGAATCAGTGATTTCTGTTGTTGGCAAATGTTTGAGTGTGCCTAGGCCTGATACACGGTACTCGGTGCTAGCGTGGCTAACACGATTACAGTTTCGTAAAAAGCCTTTTCAGGTAAAATAAAATCTTTAATGTATGTCAGATACGGTACACATTGCATATTGATCTGTTCAGCTAACGCAAGACTGTGTAACAGACAGGCTACACAGCCTGTCTGTTACACATTATGCCATTATGCTGTACTTAGCTAAAAGGTTTTCATAATGAATGTGTTTATTATTGACTTTTTTTCAGAGTTGGGGGTCATTGTTAACACATTATAGGCCTCCTTAAGACCTTACAATATTTAATATATTTACATTTTATATAGGTGCTGGTGCCTATCTAGCTAACATTCCGGGCGAGAGGTGGGGTACACCCTGGACAGGTCGCCAGTGTGTCGCAGGGCCGCTCAAAAATATCCCCATTCACTAAACACAAAGAAAGCAAAGTAATAATACTTACACCAGCACACACTCCTTTGTTTTTATTGATCTTACGACGGTTGAGCTGCAAATGCGGTCGTGCACAAGCTTTGATCCAAGCTAGNATGTTTTTTGGAAAGAACTTTTTTTTTCCCTTCTATGTGTATCTTCTGCTTAATTTCCCACGCATAAAAAAATTGTCCCACCAAAGAACAGAGCAATGATTGCATAGTGAGATTCATAAAGTGAGAATGAAAATATAATATTGAACTACATGGACCTTACCATGCCCCTCCCAGAAACGCCCCTCGACAGTCCCACGTGGCTGCATGTCTCACAAACAAAGCCTCGCAGAGCTTAGTTTCTATGTGTAAACATGGCGTCTTTCGTTTCAACTGACTGTCTACAAAGTATTTCTGAGTCGATTAGTGTAGCATTTCTGCCGGATTTTCAAAAAAAAAATATCAGCCAAGACAATGTACAGGGGAACCAACAAGTTCATGTCATGTTTTTTGGACGACATCAAGATGTTTGAGCCACGCGATGCCTCCAACATTGTGCGCGTCACAACTAAATGCTACCGACAGATGAGGAAAACAGCAGATCCTCACACCCTCAGCATAAATATAGTTGTGGACAAGATCACTGATGCCTATTGTTCTTGCAAGGCTGGGTAAGTCGGCATTCATGGTTTTGAGGGTTACTTTTGGAATCAGTGATTTCTGTTGTTGGCAAATGTTTGAGTGTGCCAAAGGCCTGTTACTCGGTGCTAGCGTGGCTAACATGATTATAGTTTCGTAAAAAGCCTTTTCAGGTAAAATAAAATCTTTAATGTATGTCAGATACGGTACACATTGCATATTGATCTGTTCAGCTAACGTAAGACTGTGTAACAGACAGGCTTCAAGGTGTAGAAGTTGTATGAGTACTGCCATTATGCTGTACTTAGCTAAAAGGTTTTCATAATGAATGTGTTTATTATTGACTTTTTTTCCGACTTGGGGGTCATTGTTAACACATTATAGGCCTCCTTAAGACCTTACAATATTTAATATATTTACATTTTATATAGGTGCTGGTGCCTGTCTAGCTAACGTTCCGGGCGAGAGGCGGGGTCGCACAGGTCGCCAGTGTGTCGCAGGGCCGCTCAAAATATCCCCATTCACTAAACACAAAGAAAGCAAAGTAATACTTACACCAGCACACACTCCTTTGTTTTTATTGATCTTACGACGGTTGAGCTGCAAATGCGGTCGTGCACAAGCTTTGATCCAAGCTAGGCTTTGCGTTTCAGATTTGGGAAATCTGTGAATTTTATTTCCACAAATACGATCAGGATGCCTGACATCGCCTGTACAGATTCCCCACTGACAGTGGAGAACCATTCTTATTTGAGTTCTGTCACAAAAACTTTGATTGTGTAGATTGTGGTCTGCTAGTCCACAATCTACATTAGCATGTGTTTACTACTGTAGCTTTTGTTTTGAGACGGTCAAGCACGTGGTAGCTGCGCAGTGACGTCAAATGGGCATTAGCCAATGAAACGCGGACCCTGTGGTAAGGTCCATTAAAGTGAAGGTATGTTGCAAATCAGAGTCCAGGTTCGTAGAATTCACCTGCATCAGCTGAAACAAGGACTCTGTTAGCAATATGACCAACACTCTGAAAAATACATAGTTTTAGAACATTTTTCAAACACTCATAAACCAAAATCTACAAGGTCAGGGGTCAGCTGACACTAATCAGTTATGTGATAGAGGCTGGTGAGGAAATAATTTTTTTGCAGAACTTTTTACCTTTTTTATTTCTTCACTTGTCAACTGAAAGGATTCTGAGCTGTTTGATTTTGTCTACATCTGTAAAACACATCTGTGGCTCTACTGAGCAGAGGGATTTGTTTTATTCTGAGCGCTCTACTGCACGATTTTCTTTATTAAAGTCTTTTAAACTTTGATCTTGATTCTTGGGATTTTTGTTTTGTTTGCAAAGTTCCTCTTTATCATACCAAGTAAGAAAACCCAGACAGATTTGCTGACTTGGATTACAGAGAAATTTACTTTTCACAACAACTTTGTAGGGTTTTTAACATAATCACCTAAGTATTTGCCACCTGTCTTGAAAGCTGTTAAGAATTACTTGTGGTGATGTACTGTGTTGGGTTTTTCTCCAAACATAGCACTTTGCATTTTGGTCATTCATTTCTTGTTTTGTCAGAAAAAATGAGACATAGCCGTTGTGGTTCATTTTTTGTTGTTCATATAAATTTGAGAAGTTGCACTTGATACTAAGCAGAAGCAGGCTATTCATCAACACACATTATGTAGAAAAAAATACAGAGTAGTGAACAGGAAATCTGAGTCAATTTACTGTACTTTCTCTTCTCTGGTGCAATGCACAGATGTCTTATTGCAACATGTACTCACCACAAAGTCTGGAAAAAAAGCTCAGATAATAACCACACTGCTCCTTTTATCAGTTAACTCTGTGATCGCTAAAGGTTTATTACAGCGAGTAATAATTACACTTATGGAAACTGCAAATCGCCCATTCACTTTGACAGCAAACAGTTGTTAAGCAGTGTCTTTTTACACTGGAACTTTTAATGGGGATGCAGGTAAGAACGTGACATCTCATAATGAGCCAAATAAACTTTCACTGCAAGGGACTTTTTGCTTGTCACCTTCAGACAGAAAGTCGATGTCTTCAAGGGTCTCAGGTGGAAGATGAGATTTAAAGAGAGGTAGCTTGCTTGTCTTATTTTATTGTCAGTTGTCACACTGCTGAAAAATAAGATAATGCAATAAGCTGGAAATGAAACTACTGTTTTCAGACATGAGATTCATCCTGTGTAGGTATACGATGAGTGACGTGACAACACAGGAAGTGTAGGTGGTAGTTTAAAGGCTGCACTTGACGTGAGGGAACCACTATCGCAACAGTCCCACAAAGGAACTTAATGACAATCGAAGAAGATGCACAAATTGTGGATTTATGCTGTGATATTTTTTTTGTCTGAGGAATGGTTTCTAACTCAAGGTTTGAAATCTCAAAATTTTTTACTTATCTGATTATTTAGTTTCTTGGGAAAATTCAGTGCATTGCAAATTGTACTTGTAGTCTACATCCCATATATTTTCTACCAACGCAGAGAGTCGAAAACATGCTTAGAGACATGTCACATTAAAAGAATGTAGCAAAGATAGCATCAGTGGAGGTAGAATAAAATGGGGAAAGCAGAGAGTGGGCCACTACAAAATTTTTTTTTATCATATTCTTATGCATTTTTAAAGAAACTGCATGAGCTGAACTTCTTAGGACTTTCTTCTGACAATGGTTTTCTTCTTGACATTCGTTTGTAATGCCAGATTTATGGAGTGCAGAACAAATAGTTGTCTGGCTGAAAAATTCTCCAACCTGAGTTGTGGATCTTTGCATCTCATCCAGAGTTACGGCATGATTCTTGGTTGTTTCTCTATTCAGTGTTCTCCTTGCCAACTCTGTCGGTTTTGGCAGACAACCTTCCTATGGTAATTTGCAGTTGTGCTGCAGTTCAGATGAACAATTCTGAACAATTCTCAGTGAGATTTTTGAAACTTGGGTGAAATGTTTTTTTGTTTGTTTGTTTTAACCTGAGTCTGATTTATTCCTTCATCTTCATGATGCTATTTGTTAAAAAGTGTTCTATAACAAACCTATGAGACCATTACAGAACAGCTGGGTTTAAACTAAGATTAAATTACACGAAAGTGGGCTCTATTTAATATCAATGTCCATTCTGATATCAATTGCTAGCACTGGATTTTATTTTGAGGTATCAGAGTAAAATATTCTGAATCCATACTAATACCCTATCTACATTTTAAATTTATGTTTTAAAATTGTTTTTAATCTTGTCTCACTTTTCTTTCATGCCACAGTTATTCACAATTATTTTGTATTGACATTCTTGGCTGCAAAGTCACACAAAGTGAAAGAAATTCAAGAAATATGAATTCTATCTATTTTTATTTCAATAACATGCATCTCTGTCTCTCTCAGGAACTACTAAGTCAAATGTCATTGTGAACACAACTACTTCACCTCTGAAAGTTTATGGTAAATTTATATTTTTATGATTTTCTCTGCTCATCTGCATTTGGTAAAACATTTTAGGAAAAAAACACCACCTGCCTTTTTTAAAACCATGTGTTTTTTTCTTTTTTTTTTCAATTTATTTTCAAATACAGTATTTATGATCTGTTAAGAATCTTTTTTCAGAGAAATCTAGCATTTTGTAGCATTTTCTGTAAAAGTTTTGTTTTCTATAGCAATAGTAAAAAAAAGGAGAACATTTAGTTGTTGCAATCACTAAAACTAATCTGAGTTATTTTTTTGCAGATAATAGAAAGGAAGCCTTCAATCTTGGGAGCGATGCTAGACTCATCTGCAGCAATAAGACTTTGACTAAGGCAGTGTTTGTTATCTGGAACATTGAACTGAAACATAAAACCTGTAAGATCTCCTTTAACCATGAGGGTCAAAGCTCTAACTCCTGCAATGATGGAAAATCGTTACAAAACTCAACTGATCAGTCATTCCTACACATCCCAAACTTTTCAGTCAATGATGTTGGAGTTTATAAGTGTGAATCCACTTACACAGGAGGAAATGAAAATTATAACATCAGAGTGGGTGTCACAGGTAAGAACTTAATTAACTCCTTAAAAGTGTGTTTTGGATATAGGACTTCATACTAGTATTATCACTATATCAATGTCATTACTATCTCACCATATGCAGTTTTTGCTGGCATCTCAATGTCTCAAATATGCCAGATAGCATTTCACATACAGTATTACTGTCACTTTAGATAACTTAATGATTTAACCATTTACTTTTGAATGTATTCTTAATTACTAAAGTACAATACACTTTGTATTTTAGTAATGTGGCTAACCTTTTAATATGTTGTAGAGGTACAATATTAATCTGTTCTTGTCTTTCTTGGTTCAGCTCCTCCTGTTGTATCTGCCTGGTTAGAGCAAAGGGGCAACAAGATGGTGGCTGTGTGCAGAGCTGAAAGAGGGATTCCTGCTGCCAACATCAGCTGGAGTGTCACAGGAAATCAATCTGTGACGCAGCAGAATAATCCTGATGGATTTATAACAGTAGAGAGTCAGCTGGAGGTCCCTGAAGACACTGATCACGCAAACTTGGCCTGCATTGTCCGGCACGAGTTGTGGGAGTGGGAGAGGACTGAAACGCCAAAATTCAGAGGAGGTCAGGTTTGTTTTGATGCACTGAATGACAATACAGTGTAAAGTTTTCTTTTGATACAAGTGTTAAGTGATCAATAGACAATTATTATTTATTATAGTGATATTTATTCTTTGTAAGTTGTAAGAGGTGATGGGTATGAAAATATTGTTACAAAACTTTCATTCTTTGTCAACAGCCAACTCTTTAATGATGGGGATGCGTATTGCTGCGGTTTTCATCGTAATCATTTTAGGATTATTGATTTTTGCTCTAAGAAAATGGTGAGTGGTCTACTTAAATACTGTACTGTACTCGCCTGCAATGAAATACTTTGTTGACATTTCTTGTAACATTTTGGCAGGAGATGTCAACAGTGATTCATAAACCAATTCATCACCAGGAACCATGTCATGGCAGCCATTTTTGTTCCAGAAGGTGTGTTTGTAAATAACTGGGGTCAGGTGTTGTTGGTCAGAAGGAGCCAACAGGGATCACTGCATTATTTTTGATTCATGTTGGATGATGCTGGATATGAAGAGGGTCTGTGGAACAGAAAATACAATCAGTGGAGAGCAATGAATGTTCATGGTGACAGAATTGGCCAAACTAGAGTTTTTGGACTTCATCAATACCACAGGTTCTCATTCATAACAGCCTCGCCGCATCAAACATGCCCATCAAGCTTTGGCTTTAAGTATAGGCTCAGCCTCTTCTTCACCTGGTTTCTACATTCATTTTAAAAGTGATTTATTTGATGAAGGACAAAGCTGTTTTATCCCCCTGCTCTTCTTTGTGTCAATTACAGCCATTGCAGTTCAGATGCATGTTAATAAAATCTTTATTGTCTCAATATCTATGATGTTATTTTCATCTGTTTACATTCTTGTGCAACATATTTTGTTCAAATGGTATATAAACCAATGACTAAAATGTGTCACTCTAACTGTGACTAACTCTCATCAGTTTTGTAAATGTTACTCTGTATGTAGTTTATAATTTTTTATCCTTGAAACAAAATAGCAAGAGGAAGTAAGTAATCCAAGAAATTGTTTCTCTTCCTGTTCCAGCAAGGAAGATCTGTCAACCAAAAATGTATGAGATTTTTTTATATTTTTTTGCTTAGTCCTTCTACTGAAAGTTAATTTTTAGCTTTTGTTATATTAAAGCATTAGATCATAGAGATTTTCAGAATCTTTTTTTCCAATTATTTTTAAGCTAATTTATCACTGGCAACTTCATTATTCAATGATATGGTCAATGATTCTAGCTTATTGTCTTAAAACAAATGATTCTAAGCTTTTTTCACTCAACTTTATTGTGCAGAAATGACAAATGTCAAGGGAAAAAATATTATGTTTAATCAGTTAACCAAAGGGATGTGTTAAATTAAAATTACCAGAAGGGGGCAGTATAGCTGCAGGGTTTATTTTATTTATTTATTTTTTTTATTTGAGTTCATCCGGTCTTGAATAGACTATAGCTTTAAGTTTTACACAGTTTTTGCTGGCAACAAATTATTATCCTATGGTTTGTAGATAAATGTGCTGCATTTTATTTGTTTTATCTGAAACAATTTGTCACATGACTGCGTTATTATTGGAATTAGCTGATTTAGAAACACTTCCTAAAGCTGAATGTAGGGGGTTTGCTGGATGATCTGTTTTTTTGTAAAATAGGAATAATAAAGATGATGTAAGAAAGCAAAGATGACTGACACAGAAGAAGAAGCAGCTCGAGAGACTTATGATTTTTTTTTGTAACATTGAAAAGCATCTTCATATTCTTCTACAAAATGTTTTTATTATTTGGAGCAGGATTTTCACAGAGGTGTCGGTATTCCTGTAGTTAGGCCTGCACTTTCTTAACCTAATGAAACCTAAATTGTATCTTACAATGATTCGACTTTCCAATGAGTTAGAAAGTCATTACCAATCTAATGACTTTCTAGCTCAAGTTTAAAAAAATAAATTAATAAAAATGAAGTGTTCTGAACCACATTGATTTTTTTCATTTATGTTTGGAAATCTGTTCATAAAGAGAACTGCTACCTATATAAGCATAATGAAGGAACATAAGTAATTCAGATAATAAAAGGCCACAAGTTAAAAGTGTTGCAGGGTCAAATCTTTCCATTCACAACAGATGAGTAATTTGAGTAATTTTTAACTAAAACCATCCAGGACAACCACTGACTCATATTACAAAGCATCATGAACAAACAACATTTGGGAACGCTTTTTAAAGGTCCAATCAAAGTGCAACACTACAGCAATTTCTTGAAATCATCAGTTTTTTCTCCCATCTTTTCCAAAGCTTTATAATATTATGAACACTGACAGGAAATTATTCAGAAATGAAATGGGTGGTAAAGAGTCAGGAAAAAAAAAATCATCCTGAACAATTTAATAACTTTTAAAGGAAAAATGCATAAGTTTAATTTAGTCAAAGTAAGGGTGTCTTTCTGTGCGTTCATCCACAGCCTCTTCATTTCAGTGACAAAATATAGTCAGTAACACCAATGAGTTTAAACCTTCAGAAGTAAGACCAAGAAAATCTGTAACCAGACAGCTGGATGTCAGCAGCCATCTTCCACACCTTAATTTATAAACATTATGAATATGTCCAACAATAACAGCATCACTTATTAGTGTTTAATGTTTCCTGTTTATACAAATGTTGCAGTCTGGTTTTAGTTATAGGGCTATCTGTGTCTTTTAGATTTCTGCTCCTTTTTGCTGTTGCTGTCCAGCAGAATATTCAGTTTTGGGTTTTGCTTGTAATCAAACTGCCTGTATCTATTTGCCTCCCACCTCATCTTGTAAAGAAATGTTCCTAACGCTTCTGTTTCACTTTCGACAGAAAATGGTTGGGTGGACAGGATATTGTTTGAAAAACAAATTGAGTCCCCCACAACAGTATACTCCTTTTAACCTCATGGTAAACCTGTATGAAGATAACCTGTACAGTATCTGAATTGCCCACGGTAGTTACCGTAAAGTTATGGGCTGGAAAGTTTTAAAAGCCAGAAACCCTCAGATGTCTCATCTGTGGAGCCACAACAGTTTCTGTCTCCTCCGGTCTTTGGTACTCGCACCGATAAAAGTAGAAGTCTGTTGTGAAAAGTGAGTGACAGAGGTTTACTTAGGTTGTGTTTTGTCTCATTTAAGTAAAAGGCAGCTAGTAAATACAGTCTGCTGGTGTTTCTATGGAAACTTCTAACGGTGACATTTTGACTAACTGTCAACAGTTTGGTTTGTTGGCTGCTGGCATATGTTTCACACCCAGGCTTTGTCATCTGTAGATTATAAAATCACCCCGCTGTCATATTTTGTCACTTGAACCGTTGATTGTGTTAAGGGTGTATGAAGAGTCAATATCTTAAATACAGTAGGTACCTCTCTGAGCTACTTCAGTAGACTTGCAAGCGGGAAAATTAATTTTAATACCAAACAGCCAAGCCAGGCCAAGTCAGTCTTGTCATGGCAACAACTCTCAAAGATCAGATTTCTGAAAGGAGGGAGTAATTAGAAAGAGAAAAATTCTCGAGTTATGGATTTAATTTACATTATATGCCACAAACAAACATTTGTAGGTCAACAAATTAGAATAGCAATCGAAGAATAATTGTTTTTAATAGCAGCATTGGTTGGACTGTCACTCCTGGGAAGGTTTAACATAGATAAATGTTTTCTGCATTTGTGGATAATGGCTCTGACCGATGTTTTCTGCATTACTGAAGCCTTAGAAACAGGGGGCAGAGGTTTGGGGTTGTCCACCCAGGGCTCCAAACAGACTAGGACCGCCTCTGCTTAGGACACTGATGAATGTCAATGGGTTTGCTTATGTGTTGAATTTTGATCATGGGATGGTATACTGCTTATTGAGAACTCTTAGACTTTTTCAAGAAGTTCTCCAGGTTCAGGTAAATTAATTTATTGACTCTACTGGTCAATTTGTTAATCTAACAAATGAGATCACCAATTGACAGCTGCTTTTGAATTTACTCAGGTTATCTATTTTTTTCGAAATACAGTGACAAATTCAATGATATTAAACCAAAAACAGAAGAAACCTGTAATGGTACCAACAGTATTCACCAGAACCCTCTGTTCTATTTCACATTTTTTTCTACTGTCAGGTACCTAAACTTTTACTCAATGCAAGTATTCATCAGATGTGGTCAGTTTTGAAGTGTTAAATTCTTCATTTAAAAGAATTATAATGGAGGATGTAATATTTCCTTGTAATGCACCTGTCAATACTACTTGCAACCAAAGCCTTAGGCAGTTATTTATTCAGCAGAAAACCCCAGAGACAAAGTTTTCATCTTTACAGATTGTTTTCAGTAGCTAAAAAAACAAAAAACAAAACTATTTTTTTAAGAAGCAGAAATATAAACTAACAAGTTCTAAGCTGTAACACTGTTACAAAGACTTTTAGAGAAAGTACATAACAGCTCAACCCAAATCTCTAGTTGTTCCTTTGGTTATCTGCCAAAGGAAGTTAAAAATGTTTGATTAAAACCGATACTATCTAAAAATGACGAGAAACTGCTTGATATACAAGCAAGTCCTTGACTTGCTGCGAAGTCAATGACGTGAAGCATGCCGCTCAGTTTCCTGAGGTTGAAAATCTTTGAACAGATTTGAATAATAACATGAACTTGACTTCACTGTTTAATAATAAGTAACTGCTAGGAATAATTGACTTGGAGACTGTCTGTGTGATTGGACTGAGATGCAATTTTTCTCTTTTGCAAAGTGCCTTGAGATGACATGTACTGTGAATCGCCATTATACCATTAAACTTAGCTGAATTTTATCACTGTGTTGTTTAGTGAGGCAGAACCATTTTGAGAGATAATCAATGAACGTAAATTATCTCTGTAGTTTTTCCTGAGTTGCTCAGAATGTTGTTTGATTATGCTTGTCTAGAAATGACTTAAATATACCGATGCACCATAGTAACCAGATATGTATTTTCTTTTACTGCAGTTTTTATAAGGTATGTATATTTACGACTAGGAAAATATGTTACTTTTTGAAGTAATCTTACATTTAATAATAAATAGTAAACCTAAAGATTGTCATGTTGATCTGAATTACGACTGTTGATTTATCCTTTACACTCACTGTTAACATCAATTCCTAAAATGAGTCTTTTAAAAACCTATTTAACATTTAGTAACATGTTTCCAAGGAATGAGCTAAAGGTTATATCAGGCACCTACATAGACTATCAAAAACTAAATTAAACCTTTCTCTTACTTTCTAGCAACAAATAAGACTAAACCTGGCATGTTTCAGACTCAGGTATTACCAAATTGTTTAACCTTTTACACATTTTATACAAGAATAATTAATGAAGGAATTATTTAGAGAATTCAAATTTTTCTGTTCCAATGTTTACTTACACTAAGAGTGTCATGCCTTTAAACAACTAGAGAAAGCCCACAATGTTATGTCATGGGTTTGTAAGTTTCTGATTAAAAATTAAACTATAAGATTTGAGATAGCAAAACCAATTAATTTTAAAGCAATAGTTCTGAATTTTTTTGAAGCAAATGTTATGTGAAGTTATTAGTAATTTTTTCCTTACCTATTGTAAGAAGTCACATCACAGTGAGGTGGTTTGAAATAAAATAGGTCATCGTAGTACTATAAGCTTACATCTAATCAGACTTAATTGCACGTTTTAGCTGATTTTAGAGATTCAACTTAAACTGAAAGTGTTAATATCAGTGGGACTGACGGTTGTACTCAGACATATTAACTGTCTATAATTTTACGAGAAGCTTTAGTGTTTGTTTTCTCTTTTGTCTAGGAGAATAACATCCATGTTTTCATGTGAAACTAAGTTGGTTCAGTCAGTTCATCAAGATAAGCTGAAACTCATTAATCTGGTCCACCTTCATCAAGAATAAATTAACTTCTGGGTTTTGTTGCAGTTGTGCAGGTGGTATGTTAATGAGTTCACAGTAATATGTTGTCCTACTACACCTACTGTAAATACTACAGATAATACTTTAACAAAACCTTAAACACAAACTCACTCTTTAGCAGAACAACACGGGGAAGTCGAATGATAATAGTCAAGATAATTGTTGAATTGAAATATAATTGAAAAATTATAATTGTTTACCTTCACAAACCTGATAAATCCTTGCATACAACTTTCATGAGGTGGAACTTTTACTTATTCAAACAAGTGCGTATAAACACCAAAGGAATGTCAAGGCAGGCATTTCATCAAGGGGAAGAGTTTTGTGTCTCTGAGAGATTAGTGTTTTGGTGTAAAATGTGTGACTCAACCCCAAGAACTAAAGCTAAAGATCTTGTGGAGATGCAGACTGAAGCTCGTAAGACACTGCATTATTCACAGTGAAACCAGTCTTATTTGCTCACGTCAACTTTAGTGATGTCATATCACTAAAGATGGGGTTAACTTGGAAGTCTGACAACATCTTTCCAACTATGGTGTATGGCGATGGCAGCATCATGTTGCGGTGGGGGTTGCTGGAGAATAGTGTGATGCAATTCACAAAACAGTTGTTAAAAAATAATCAGTTTTACTGAGAAATGGTTTGTATGATAAGCTTAGTAAATGCAGAGTTCCTGCAGGTGTTTGCTAATTCCTGCTGCCACTAGTCTGGGGGAGCTGAGTGCGGCAGATGTGGGGAGGGGTGCTCTGTGAGGCGGAAGCTCAGCTGGAGACTGCAGGTCCAAGGAGGAGCCTTGTGGGAAAAATGCTTTGTACACTTTATGAGAGCAAGCTTTCATTGACACCCCGAATGCCTGTCACAGGAGATTAAAGCACTTCTCAAACATGCTTTAAAGAATCAAAACAGCACTCAAGGTATGTTTTTATAACATTATAAAATGATGTAAAGCTAAAACAAAAAGTTAATTTTAGAACTTACTGTCCCTGTAGAGCTTTATAACAAAACAACCAAGCTTTTAAAGGGAAAATGACTCTACCATCTTGTCCATTACAAATTGGCATAACTTGGGTCCTTTCACACCTGATAATCTGGTAGACTCAGTTCTACCAGACTGGGGACTAGAGTTACAATTTTGTTACATTTTCAGCTGCTGTGGTTCGCATTCACATTGCACTGTGTGAAACTAAACTAATGGAAAAACCTGTTCCCACCCTCATCTGTGGTGGCGCTGCACCACGAACTACTGAAGGAATCGACACAAATCCTCCGAAGAAGACCAGCGCAGCTTCCTTCTTCACAAAATGTGAACACAAATGGAGCGGTATCAGCTTTTAGCGGTTGTAGGATTTCTCCATTGATATGTATTACTGGTTTGGACATCGCCTGTTAGCCGCTAAAGCTAGCGACGCTGCTGGAGGCGCCATTACTACGCAGTGAGTTATTTCCACGAACATGTCCCAATGAGGGATGAGCAGGAAACTGCCAGACAAATGGTTGTAGAGCCCTTATTTCGTATCCGATTTTTACAAAATATGGCTTAAGATAAACCTGAGAAAATTGCAGACTGTTTGATATGTAAAATATGTGTTTTTTTAAATCTACAAACAGTTTGGTTTATGTTAAGATGCAAGTGAGGACTAGGCACATTTTATATTGGTCAGTAATTTAATATTTCATAATTTCCGCTGTTAAAATTAGTTTGTTAAAATGTAAAAAAAAAAAACAAAAAAAAAAACATGGCTCTTATATGAAATGTTTTGTCCTTTTTGATGATTGTTACGAATGTCGCCACGTTCTACAAACAAACGCGGCATTTATTTAAGATTTAAAAATTATAGCGGCTGTAGTGCACCACAGCAAAGGCAAAATAAACCGATGAACAGGTGTAAAATATCTTTAAACCATTTCTATTCTGCTTTTCCTCGCTTTACCGGCCTCAGTCGACACGCTGCCATGGCAACCTATACAACACCTAAGCTACACAGAGAGGAGAGAATAGTATGTTGACCAGAATGCCCTGCAATCTAGTTAATTTTCTGCTTTTGGAGCGGTCTCCGATTCACACTTCAAACCTCGTCAGAGTTCATGTGAACCGAACCGAGACCGAGGTTTTTAGGTGGATCTGGGTCGACTTTTTTAGTATTGGAGTTCGATTCACATCTACCCAAACAAACTGGGCTTTCTAGACAAACGAACTTAAAGTGGACTAACAGGGCTGATGTGAATGCACCATAAAAGTAAGAAGTAGTTTTGGAGTGGCAATCAAAAAGCTCGGTCTCTGTCATATAGAAAACTCGAGGGCAGAGTAGAAAACGGTTGTGAAAGGCAATCTATACAAACGTGACACACTTTCATCAGTTCTCTCTGAAGGAATGGGCCGAAACTACAGCAGAAGTTCTTGGGAGGATATGACCAAGCATTTCACCCAAGTCATATTTACAAAATATGTACAAACTTTTTAATTTGAAAAGTAAAAAAAAAAAATCTCTTATGTCTCTTATTATTTCGACATTCAGCAAACAGCTGCAACTAACGTTTGAGTAATTTACTGGCAAGCAGAGACTGTAAAAAGTGTACACACTGTTTCATTTGGTGTAGCTTTTTGATATCCTCGCTCTTAAGAGCAGGCAGTTATTTTGGGTATATAAAAACGCTTGATTTGTGCTTCAACAGGAAGTTGCTCTTATCAAAGGGAAATGGTCCACGGAGCACATATTTAGGCACATACAATGTGAGCAAAGAGAACATTTATTTTTCATGTTTTTAGAGTTTATATATCAGCTTTTTAGATGGTTTTCTTCCGTTTTTAGGTTTGGATGTTTGGATAGCACAGCTGACTAAAGCGATGTGACTCGCTTGGTTTTGCAATTCTGTGGAGGAGCTAGTTCCCTTTTTGTGAAGCATAACAACTCACAGTCAGCTGAATTTGAAATGCTCATGTGTAAAATAAACAGTCTAATATTAGACCTTCTATAAAGAGCGACTTCTCGTGGATCCTCATAGCCAACATTTCCACAAATGCCACTTCACCACATTGCTGTCTAGGCTGTAAAGCGGAAAGCTCTAATAGGTTTGCTTAAGTGATTCACAGCAGTCCATTTTTTAGCACAGCAATCCACTTTTGCAAAAAAAAGTGCATCTAATTTCCATGCTAGCTTTCAGCTTTTGAAAATAAGCGCCTTCAAATAGAGACGAAAAGGGAAAGCCTAACTCATGTTCCATTTCCATCTTGAATAGGACAGCTAATACCATAACATCACATTGCCGAATGCACTCATGAACCACAAAGTCCGCATGCTGCATGCAGACCCTAACCGCTCACACACAAAATGACTACCGCGTCTGTTTTTGACAGTTATTAATCTGTGATCTGCGCCTGCACCCACATTAACATTGCATGCTTGCAGCTGAGTGTGACTCCTAAACAGCAAAATGTTCTGACACCAGCAGATATGAGACCACAACCAGCTCAGCATTGCATCGACTCAGCAAAAACGATTTCTTCGCTGAAATACTTTCTGATTGCTGAGTAAAATATGTTTTTTTGTTTCTTGAGTACTTCATTATTTTATCAAATGAATGATAAAGTTTTTGAATCGCTGGATATAACACATTAGTTGGATGAACACTATAATTTAAAAAGTGGATGTGCTGGGGCCTTGTCAATTAAAAAAACATAAAGGTACATTAATAAAATTATGTTTGGTAAGACTGGTAAAATGTTTTGAAAACGTCTTTTTTTTGCCCTTATAGGAGTTATCAAAATTCAACCTACATAAGAAGATATGGGAAGTTATGATGTTTTAACCCAATATAATCAAACTCAACCACAGTTCATAAGCATCTGACTCTCGGTTTCGTATTGCTTATATCGACTGACATAATTTTTTCCTCATCTATCCAATAAGACAATATCCATCTGCAGCAATATAGAATGGGATTAAGTCCATATCCAAACATAACACATTTCTGATAAATACGTTTGACTTTCGGTAATTTGTTTATTGAGGAAAATGGTCCAATCCATAATGTTTGCGACATGGAAAACAAAGCATTTGCTTTCAGTATTTTGTGTGTCCTGTTATGACCTTATCTGAGCTAAGTTTCTGCTTCCTTCTTTGTCACTGTGGATCTTAGAAGAGCTTTCAGCCCTTCCCCCCACATGCAGATCGGACTGAAATTTGGGTTGTTTGTGGGTTTCCTCCCTCGGGTCTTTCCACAAGCTTTGTCTTGGAATAAGGTCAGGACTATCAATCAATCATTTGCAAAAAGGCAATAACTCGAGCGGCACCATTTTGGAATCGGCCAATCAGCTCTGATCCATCAAACACTGAAAAATGTTTGTCTTATTCATTCACAGCAACTTAAAACATCCCCTTCTAACACATTCACATCATGAGGTGATTGTGACTAATTGGGTAGACTCTTTCAATCTAATAGCTGTTGATTTGATTCTAGCTTCCTGCTTTTACATAGCGTTGTACCTGTTGGCAGAGCACTTACCCCAAAATGTGTAAGTGCGATTGATTGACTGTAGCTCCATTATAAAGCATTTTGAGTGATTAGTACGACTATAAAGGCACTATATAGATTATCTCCTTTTACAACCACATGTATTTGAACTCAGCTTCTTTTAAGTTTAATCTAAGTCAGATAAAGGTCACAGACCAGTTCTAAGATTCCATTCATTTTCTGCCTTATCCTTGTCAGGTAATCTGAATACAGTTTATTCTAATTTCTAGTCATAGTATTTAGGAAAACATTCAAAGGTCAAAAATTCTGACTTCTAAGAAAACTGGAAACTGTTCTTGGCCAGAAAAAAAAAATCATTTGTTTCTGTTGAAATTAAGTTCACAAGTAGGAGACATGATTACACACAATATGCGAGTGAAATTGAATCATCCGTTCTGAGTGTAGGCCAATCAAGGCCAAAGCGTGACAGAACCACCACTATTTTAAAACTGGGGCATAGTTAAAATTGTGAAACTGAAGGTTTTAGTTCCTTTTTGTTTATTATTTCTATCAATAAATTGACATTCACATCCATAAAAATCATCAAGGTCCAGCTGCTATATTGTATTTTGAGTGAATTGACTTTCTTCTATAGAGAAAACACCAGTTCTTAGTTCTCGCTTACATAAGTTGGTAAGGTGAATCCTTTCAGCTCTTCTTTGACATGTTTTTTTTTTTTTTTAAGATAACTTTTTCCCCCCACCATTCTTGAGGGTTAGACAATCTTTAAGTCTCTAAATATTAAACCAGTTGCACTGGTCTAAATTGATTTCGAACCTCTGAATCATCCGTCATTAAACCCTTAGACATAAATCTGTGTTTGACTTTTAAAGTGAAACTTTTAAATGATTTACCTTTCTTTAATAAATATAATGTGTTCCTTTTACGTCAGATTACTGTCTAACTCAACAAGAACATCCTGTCTCGGGTATGATTCAGATTTATCTGACAATCTTCAACATTCTTATTTTTTTGCCACTCAGATGTATTTATTTTTGCAAATGGTTATCTAATGCACTCTGTTAATCTATTTTATATTTAGTTCTTATCAAGAACTTTCTTACTTTAACAAATTAAAAAAATATATGAAAATTTAAAAAAGCATGTAAATGTTTTTGGAACCTTAATACAAAATAAAATAACTTTAACTTGCTTTTGCCTGCCTCCATATGTTTCACAAACTCCTTTGAAAAAACACGATCATGTGACTAACAAGAAAGGAAACTGGTGTCTTAACTTCTCAGACGTCACTCTGTGTGGGAGAAAAAAGGCAGATGTTTGAGTGGAAAGCAGTTTTGGAGAGGGGGAAGAAAAAGAAGAGGGGAGGGATTAGCTTAGTCACACATCTTATATATATACGTCTCATTTTCTTGAGGCATGTGAAGGATTCTTGGTTTGTGTGGATGAAGTAGTGGAGCGTCTTCAGTCAAACCTCAGAGCAAAGGTCGAAGGAAAGTGAGATAGCACGAGAGCTAGCACAGGATCTTGGCTTGATGCAATGGTTTGAAGAATTGGTACTTTTACTGCGACGATGTTTGCTGAAAAAAGAAATCGGAGATCAGACATGATGTGGATTTATATCTTGATCTTCCTCTTGACCGGATCAAGGGGCATGGCACAAGGTTTGATTTTAAATTATCTTATTTAGTTGTGATTATCTTTTTACACCATATTCTGCATGCTTTAATTAACACAAAAGTAGAGTTTAGTCCACAGGGCGCTTGTTTGTAAACTGACTTTATGACTAATTTCTTTGCTCCTAACTGCATGTTGTCACAAGACTGTTCTACTGTCGATGTACTAACTTATTTCTTTTTTGGGAGAGTAATGCTGAGATTTTTTTGTAAATGAGTCACAGTGTAGACAGAAAGCCCCTGGAAAGTAAACATGCATGGTGATGGGACAAAAATCTGACAAGAGAAAAAAAACAAATGGTTCCATAACAGAAGTAGGAAAATGTTTGCCTGTGTTTTCTGAATGAGCAAGCGGCGTGCTGCCTGTTGCTTCTGCAGTGGAAACTGAGTCCTCAGATCAGGGTGACACAGTGATGCAGCTTCTCTCCATTGAGAGGGTCTCTACGTTGTGGTTTTACCACCCCACCATGTACTCCACTGTTTAGCTGTCAGAAGTAAACAAACGTCTACGCAGCAGATGTGTATGTAGTGAGCTCTGACTTTTCCATTACATTTTCTTTGGTTTGTAGTAATGCCACACACTTTCTAAAGTGCAGATTCCAATCGTAACCACAACTGATTAAAATAATAACTGATGTCTGTTTTTACAGTCTTGTTGGTTAATTTGATTCTGGTTCTCTTAAGGAGTTGCATTTCCTAGACAACTTTTTCTCTCACCACTTCTAACATTTGTGCTGTGTTTTTACAAGCCGAAAATATGATCAAATGAATTAACCAACATTTTTTTCTGTTCATTTTCTGCCTGAACATTTCAGAACTAATCATTAATGCTGACCTAAAATCCCTCTGTGTCACCAATCGTTCCCCTAACATCTGTCTTCATCTCTCTCAGGAACTACTAACTCAAATATCATTGTGAACACAACTACTTCACCTCTGAAGGTTTATGGTAAATTTTTTTTTTTTATGATTTTCTTTGCTCGTCTGCATTCTGTAAAACATTTTAAGAAAAGAACAACTGACAAACGTGAAAACAACATGTGTTTGATCTTTTTTTTTCAACTTTATGCAGTATTAATGTTCTGCTAAGATAAGTGTTTTTTTCTGAGAAATCTAGCATTTCTCTGTAAAAGTAAACCTGTTTTCTAAAGGAATAGAAAACAAAACTAAACATTTAGTTAAAAAAAGGGAAAAAAAAGAAAACATTTTAGTTGCTGCACACAAAAACTAATCTGAGTTATTTTTTTGCAGTTAACAGAAATGAAGCCTTCAATCTTGGGAGCGATGCTAGACTCATCTGCAGCAATAAGATTTGGACTAAGGCAGTGTTTGTTATCTGGAACATTGAACTGAAACATAAAACCTGCAAGATCTCCTTTAACCATGAGGGTCAAAGCTCTAACTCCTGCAATGATGGAAAATCGTTACAAAACTCAACTGATCAGTCATTCCTACACATCCCAAACTTTTCAGTCAATGATGTCGGAGTTTATAAGTGTGAATCCGCTTACACAGGAGGAAATGAAAATTATAACATCACAGTGGGTGTCACAGGTAAGAACTAAATTAACTCCTTAAAAGTGTGTTTTGGATATAGGACTTCATACTAATATTAAACATATATGCTAATATTTTTATCACATAAGTCTCATGGGTAAAGTGTGTGAATACAGTTTCTTTATATATATTTTACCATATCACTCTGTAGCAAGCATATATCAGGACAGAACACAGTACAAGTTCACATTGTAGCACCTGAATGGCACAAATATGCTATATAGTATTTTCATTCGCAGTATTACTGTCACTGATATAACATAAATATTTAATTATTAACTTTTTAATATATTCTGAAGTAGTAAAGAGTAATACATTTGTATTTTTGTAATGAACTGAAGCAATATGTTGTAGAGGTACAATATTAATCCGTTCTTGTCTTTCTTGGTTCAGTGCCTCCTGTTGTATCTGCCTGGTTAGAGCGAAGGGGCAACAAGATGGTGGCTGTGTGCAGAGCTGAAAGAGGGATTCCTGCTGCCAACATCAGCTGGAGTGTCACAGGAAATCACTCCGTGACACAGCAGAATAATCCTGATGGAGTTGTAACAGTAGAGAGTCAGCTGGAGGTCCCTGAAGACATTGATCGAGAAAACTTGACCTGCATTGTCCGGCACCAGTTGTGGGAGGGGGAGAGGACTTTGGTACCAGATTTCCTACCAGAAGGTAGGCTTAATAAGGGAACAAAATAGGTTAAGATTTGATAGAAATTATTTTGATAAAATGTGTTATTTATTCATGTTTTTTGTTTCTTTATTTTAGTGGTATCTAACTTTTGTTAAATCTGCTGTCGCACTTTTAATGTCATGCAATGCAACCTGGTAGAACACGCAATACATGGGTCCAAACAGAAGTGAAGCTCATTTTCTTCAAGTCGTCACTTTAATGCGAGTCGTTCATGATGCACTACCGTCTTGAATGGCATAGACTGTATTTAAATGAATAGTGTAGAACACAGTCTGTTACTGTCTTAGAGCTATGTCACTTTTTCTGTTTCCTTTACTTTTCACTTGACCATCTTGTGATGAAACTTCCGTGCTCAAAACAAAATCTATGAAAATACCACGAGGTGAAATAGAATTTACTGTTGTTTTGCTGGTCTCTCTGATCAGTTGCATATAATCAGGCCTTTGTTGCAACATTTGAGTTGCACTTTTGAAAGCAGCCTTTTTATGTGTATGGTACATATGTTGATTTTAACCTGTGATGTTCATGACATGTCCAATCAATCCGTGGCAGCCTGTCTTAGCTGAAGATCATAGTACATTGCATAGAAAACTAATCCTGAATTGTTGCTATTCACATTGACAAAATGCAGTGTCTGTTACTGGTTTTCACAATTGTTGGCTATATGATGTATTTTCATGATGTAAAGCACTTTGAACTGTCTTGTTACTGATATGTGGCACAGGGTGTAGGGGCCAAAATGTTATTGAGAATTTCTTCTGGCATTATTAACTCATGTTTGATCTCTCACTACAGGTATTTCGATTTTTTACTTCATCCCTGTTTTTGGGATAATCTTCATTCTTGTGGCAGGTTTTTCTATCTATGCACTAAAGAAAGTAATATTATTGAGGTAAGAAGTTTTACTTAATTTGAATTAAATCAACATTCTTCTTATTTTTTTCACACGATGTGACTTTTTTTTTTTTCAGACAGTGTCAACCGACAGACTCACCCAAATTACCTCCGGTAAGTACTCTATCTCCACTAATCAGTGTTGCAGTTAATGTGTTTTTTCTGTACTTTGCTCAGCTTTTCATATGTGTATACTGTTTCCTTTTGAAGCAGACAGAGGACGTGGAGGAAGTGGAGCCTTATGCTAGCTACGTTCAACGTGTGAACTCAATATACAACTGATTTGCAGATGTGTCTGCATAAAATTCCTGTAGATGCAACACGGTCGCACACTGAAATGCACATCTTGGGACTTTGTGAAAAAGCGAGGGCTGTGAAACTGAGAAATGGTAAAATAGTAAGAAGAAGAAGTGAGCAAAGTGAGATCAAAGGTTTCCGGTAAGAGAGGGAAGCCTCTTGGTTTAAAGCCGCCTCAATAAGCAGCGCCGACTGATGGAACAGGGGATGTACCTGGTCCCAAACACAGACTCCCATTCACCACTTCTGCTGCCCACTGCTCTCTGTGAGTAGGTATCATGGGGAACTTTAATAATTACTACAGATGCGATGAAGCGAGGAGCTGGAAAGAATGGCTGTGCAAGCCGGATGGAGGATACTTTGACTACTAACGACTTTGGATGTTGGATGTAATTATGTAAAATAAGATAATTATTTATCAACTGATAGGATATGTAATATTTTGGGAGATTTACTGGGGGCAACCCAGTGAAAGCAGTGAACTTGTGTATTTTTGAGACACATTTGGCTTGGTTTACATGTGTACAATACTATGTCAACTATTAATTATATGTATTCGTATGTAATCCTGTCTGTATATTAAAATGTACTGAATGAACTAATTTGTGTGTAAAAATAATTATTTGTGGATGCAAACACAGACAAAAGAGTCAAAGGATGTAAAACACAAATCCCAAACAAACAGATGTTAGCTGTTCTTTATTCTGCACAGTAAGCTGTGGTTTGGTATTTAATCTGTCAAAATGACTTTTACATCCTGTAGAGAGAAGAACCAAAATGAGCTATTTTTGTTTTGTTTTTTTCATTTTGTCAGTCATTTTGTAATTGGCATCAAAAATAACTTTTAAATAAGGGCACAGGTGTGACTTTGGTATAAAACTGTAGCCTTACCAAGGTCAAGACTCTGCTTTCCTGCCACTTCATACAAAATGTTTAGCCATTAGAACAACTATACTAATTTGACATAGTAATGATCTATTTCAGACTTTTCTAAGTTATTTTTGTAGCCTTTGTTTGCATAAAGCCGCCTGCATTTACCATGGGACTTTGCTATAAGAGACGCATTAGAGGGTCATTAAAGATGAACCCCTTTTCTTCCTTTATTTAGAATAATCCATAATCATTCATCTTCTGATTAAGTACTACAAATGGCTTTAAAGAGCATGCTATGTTTCAGCTATACAGAGCTGCCCCAAGATTATTTGGGGCCCTCGGTGGAATATGATTATACATGATTTGAGGGCCCTTTTCCTGTTGAGACCACCCTCGCCAGTCACCAACCCTAACCTTGATATTGCTGACACATAAACTAACCCACCCACCTTTCCAAACATTTTCAAATTTGCTACCAATAACTTTTAAAGTGAGCTCAAAACGAGGATTAATCTTTGATTAAACCAATGACATATTTGAGTTTCTGAAATTTGTAGTTTGAGAAAAAAAACAACAACTCTTGGAGCCTCTTGCTTACGAAGGGAAGTGAGGCAGCAGTTGATGCTTATGCCTATAATAGGGCATGACACCTAATGAAAAGTTATTGTCAGCTTTTCATTAGTTGATCAGGCCTCTCTGACAAAGTGTGAGCAGAAGTGCAAGCCTCAACGAGATCAGAGAAGAGGAGCCTTGTGTCTGTGCAGAGAAAGCTGTGGACCCACACATTAGAGGAGGCAGCAGGGTCCGTAACTGCTTTGCTCTGAACAGAAGCTCAAATGAATGTAATGTAATGTAAGGTCAAACATTGCCCTCCATTTCCACCTTCCCAAGTCATCAGTTCTAATCCTCTGAATCAGGGTGTCAAAGCTTATCTTCACCATATTTTTTTCTTTAATAATAAGTGGACACTGTATTCTATTCACTGCAATATTTTTTTCCTTCTAATTTTTGGAAAACTTAGTTTAGATTTTCTGTTTACTTGGTGTATATGAAAGAAATGTCCTTTTTAAAAGTGCAATTGTTAAAAAAGAAAAAAAAAATGGAGAATTATTAATTCTTAATTAATTCTTAATTCTAATTAATGGAGAGTTATTAATTCATGAGATTTTAGACTTATTTGACTGATAACCAGGGAAATTAGTTGAGTTGTTTACAATAAAAGTCATGTGATAGTGACTGAGTTTGAATCTTATGAAGATTTCTGGTGAAAAGGGGGCTGCTCTGCCCTCTGCTGGTGGATTGCAGAACAACACTCTTAATGCAGTGAAGCAGAAAGAGCTGCAGAATCACGGGGGAGACCACTGACTTCACAGCTACCCCACAGTGACTGACATCAAAGCCACAAATGGTCATTACTGAAATACTAACTGTTCACAGAGTTCTATAAGCAAGATATTAATAGAAGGTTAAGTGGTAGGAAAGGCATAGTGAGAAAAGACCGAGGAGCAACAGACATATTTGCAGCCTTGAGAAGATTATAAAGTAATTCACTCAAAATCTTGGGCAGAATCTCATGGACTGTAGCTCATCACTCCAAGTGGCACAACACACAAACCTGTCCTGGATGTATATCATCTAGATTCAGTGTATTATCCATAAAATTAAAAGGTCAACAAATGTGACAAAACCTAGTTCAATGACCACAGGATCACTAAGCCTTGGCCACCAAACATTCCAGGATATCAGATATAATACATGTACGATTTTCAGTTTTTTTTTTTCATCTGAATTACCTAAATAAATGTAATTCCTGAAGACAATTTTAAATGTTACTACTAATTTGTATATAAAAAAAAATTGACCGAGCCTCTTACTCTGAAAACTTTTAATTAATAGAAAATATAAAGAATAAACCAAAAAAATGTAAAACCACAAGAAAGTCAGCCAAATTCATTTCATACACTCCCAGTCAAACATAAATAAAGATGCATGCACCACACAGGATGCATACAGATAAAAAAAAAAAATCTAATATGTATGTACAAATACATATGTATCTGTTAGTAGAACATTAAGGAGATGAATAGAAGTTCTCAGGGGCATGTAGCTGTAAAAAGATGATAAATTAAGATACGTCCATGTGTTAATTTTATTCACTTCTATTTGTCATTACGTTAACCTGGCAGCTAACTTGAAGAGTAAAATTGGGCCATATTGATATCAGTGAGTGAAGGTTGGTCGTTGCAGCTCAGCATGGAGGTATACAGGTGATGAAACTTTGGTTAGAAGTGGAGCAAAGCATGAGCGTTCTGTTTCATAAGCATGAACAGAGAAAGAGATAAGATCAAGCCTCCATCTGCAGCAGAATAATTATAGATTGACAGCAGATGTACACCCGGCGGACACCACAACTATTCTGTTGTTGTTCTTTTTTAACGTCTTTTTTGTTTTTTCGTTTTTTTTTTTTTTTGTGGTGGGGCCATCATCCATTTTTTCTTTTTTTTTTTTTTTTTTTACAGTAGCAAAAGCTAAAAGCGATTCGACCATTTTAGCATATCAGGCACACTCCAATGAAACACGCAAACAGTGATAGACTTTTGCATCTCCACATGTAGTGGTAGTGAGATTCTCAGCCTGCTTTAGTTGCATTTGATTTTCTTAGAGGCACACTTTAAGGAACGCTTGGATTCATTTCCGGAAGAATCGTGCTGATCTAGTTTTCCTAGAACAAAACCTAATATTAAACTCACAATAACATTCATTGTGTCGAGGCTTTCAAAAGTCATTCATTCAGAATGAAATAGCTAAGAGAAGACAGCAAAAGAACTAGCCATTGGCCGTTTACATGATTGTTAAAACCACTCAAATTTTCCGTCATACTGTTAAATTTTAAAGTCACTTATTGTGAGTTTTAGCCAAGTTGTTGGGCTGACTGGGCGGAGCAAGTGGTAAGGCAGTGTGGTCTACCCTCACTCTTGTAATTGGGTCACACCTTTGACAACTGCTGTTGAGAAGCTGCAAGCTGGCTGGAAATGCTGTTTAGCTAATTTGGTCTTTAGCTATTTCAATAATAAGGCAACTGAACTGTAAATGTATGCATGAAATTGTAATATTTTTTAGTCAAGAATATCAAGCCGTAAATATTTTAGTCAAAGCTTCTTGTAGCTTCTCAATCCCAAATACCAAGTCCAGATTTATTTGTTGGACTAACTCCTGAAATATCTTCAGATGTAATCTGCATAACAAATCACATGCCCTTTGTCTTCTTGTTCTGGTCCACCATAGAGGGAAAGTGCCATCTAGCAGTTCAACATCCCAACAACTGCTAGCTGTTTGCATTTTTTCCACAGTTTGTCTTTGGTAATCAAGATACGATCATGATTCATCTGCAAACTCTCGTAGTTCATGAGCTCCTGAACTCCTCCATGCCGCAAACAAACTTTTGTCCAAATGAGCTCATCTTCGTATTCCTCTTCAGCCCATGAGCACATAATCATCTGTGCATTCCTCTTTGGATGACTCGGAATGAGTATCTACTTGAACTTCTTCTGGGATCTTAACCGTAGCGTAGTCACAGTCATTGTCACCTTCGTATTCATTGGCAGACTTTTCGAGTCTTGATGCCTGGACAGTGGGGTGGTTGATGGAGGCGTAGGTTACATCCTCATTGGGCTGTGAGAAAACAGCACACAGAGAAAGAAAAATAAAATGACCTTGTTTGATACAGCACAACGGTCCAAGCGCGTTGAATGAATGTGGTTTGTGTTGAAGACTTCCTAAAATGCTGCAGGGTTGCTAACACAACAGAGGCCTCACTAATGCTCAGGTGGTATGCAAATCTATTCCGTTGACTGATCTGTCATAAAACCACAGAGACACATCTATCTACCCTGAGGCAGGGCTGGAAACTTTGCATATTAATGGTCAAATGAAAATAGAGATGAGCATGTGTACCCTATTCTCGTTGCTTCCATCAGTGTTCCCATCAGTAGAATTTCCTGAAAGGAAAAAAAAATATATATATATCAGCATATTGAATGTAGCTTGTTGTTCAGTGCTAGAAGGAAGTCTTCTCCACATTTACCTTTTTTCTTCTTCTTTAGCCTGAGAATAAAAGCGAAATGACATCATCAGACTCTGTTAACTGAAAATTACAGTACCCTGAAAAACATTTGCCTTTTTTACAGATTTACTCTTGCTTTCGAGTTTTTTGTCACACTTAAGTGTTTCAGATGAAGGGATTTCCTTATGAGACACATATAAATAAATACTGTAAGTCAGTGTTTCAGGTGGTAATTTCATTTATGAAGTTTCAAAACGCCTTACAAACCAACCTGGCGCTATGTAGCAATGCAATGGTCTATCAAATATCTTTTTGTGCCATCGCAGGCGGCAACAACTGCAATGAAGTGTTTTTGCCATAATTAACAGTTGCCAGGGGGGGTTTTTTATTTTTTTTTATTTTTTAAATCTGTCTTAGCTTTTTGCCAGATGTAGCAGGTTTCTACAACACTTCTGTTGATCAATCTAAAAGAATATTTTCACCAAATCTTGAGGTGATCTTTGGACTCATCAGTGTGTCCTTGGAGTAATTTTGGCAGAGCTACAACGCCTGGGAAGGTTCACTACCGATCCATTATTTTCTCCGTAGTGCTCAGGTTGGTTTGCTGGAGTTCTAAAGCCTTTCCTCAGAGATGGATGTCATTGACTATTTCTCGTCTGTTCTTTAATTTCTTTTCTTCTTCATGTTGTGAAACGAGCTCAAGTATTTTCTTGAGTTGACAAGTTTCTGTGCGGACAGTGGTCAGTCATAGTTACCTTAACGAGGGAGGAATTTACCTGGGTAGCTTTATTTCCTCAATGAAAATACTGCATTTTGTATTCACTTGGGTTATAATTGACCAGTGTTAAAATACATTAACGTGAGAAATCTGTGTTTTAATGGCACAGTTAAGTAATGTGAAAAGTGAATTGAAGGGGCTATATTTGTCTGATAGAAAACTGGGGTTCATAAAGGGCTGTCACTTACATGCTTTATAAAAATGTCATAGAGTAATATCTGCACTAGTCAGAGGTGACACTGTACTGCCGGCTTCCTTGACAGCTCAACACAGAGAACGTGTGCTGCAACAGGAAGCCTTTTTTCACCAGAAAACAGTTGTTTCTGTCTAAAAGCAACTCTACATGCCACTGACGGCTCAAACGTAAAATTTTAAACCTGCCGCGATTCTGGGTACAACATCCCAGATAGTGCTGCAACAATAAGCACAAATACATTTAGCAAAATTCTTATTGACATACTGACTGAAACCAGATCTATTTTTAAACATGACCGCTATTTCCTTGATAATGCTTTGGCACAACCGTCAGAGAGCGGAAAACTCTACATTTCACTGAAAAGATGCCTCCTTAGCCTTAATATGTGACTTTATAAAACAAAAGAGGACTTTCTTTTTTTATTTATTAGTTTGCTGGAAGTCGACATTGTTCAGTAAGCAAGTATTTTGAGCGACACAAATGTAAATGCACCCAAATTACGGCTTAAGCTGATTTTCCTTGTTTGTCTCACTGCCAGATTGTACAGTGACTGAATGACCTACAGTGAAAATCATTTAACATATGCCCAAATACCCATGTTTAAATATGTTTTCCAGAGATACAGCAGTGCGGGTGAAAATACTGAAGTTTTAGAGTGCAATTACTACTTTCTGGCTTGTTATCTTTCAGAATATGAGTGTGTATAAAGGAGAGGACCTACCCTGAGGTGCAGTTTCCCATGATGATTAATCAGAGAGTCCCTGGTTGTTGGAGAACAACCTGATACTGCAGTAGCCTCTGGTCCAACTAAACTTTCGGTGGCTGCATCAGCGAATGCTCAGGCCACAGCAGCGAGGGGAATCAGAGAGAGAGAGGAAGAGAGAGAGAGAGAGAGAGAGAGAGGGAGGGACAGATGACAACACAAAACTCTATTTGTGGGAATTTTTCTTGGCTATGTTGTTATTTTGATGGCTCAATACCCACTTCATGCATGCATCTGTTGCTAAAGATTGTCACATAAATAAAAACTTGAGCCTTTTACATAAAGTGTCCTGTGCACATGCTCATATTGTGCACATGTCGATGTGTCTTCACGCAGACCCAGTGTCCGAAACCTTAGTCTTCTGTATTTCGGTAAGCTTCAGAGCTCAACCCATGTGAAGCTGCTAAATATCACAAAGTCTTATGAGCTGTAGAACCAAGTCTTAACCTCTGAACCCTCCACTTCCAGTGGTCACCGCCATTACATCTGAAACCATCTGCAAAGATATCGCAAACAGTCAAAAAAAAAAGAAAAAAAAAAAAAAAGGTGGGAGCATGCTTGTGCATTGAAGTGACCTTTGCTGCAAATTTTGAGGTTGCAACTGAATAATCTTATTTGCATGATTGTGCAAAAAGTAAATAAAATGAGGAGCATGAGGAAGTTAGCAGCGTTTTACATGTGCAGTGGAAAGTCTAAGTTTATATTATAAATTCTATCTTTGTCCAAATGAAAACTAGACCTTTATGGGCAACAGGAACAATATACTTGATATACACCACACAGTAAAATTTGCTATGGAAAATCTCACACTGATAGGAAAATTAGGTCTCATCTTTGTCGTTAAATGTCAATTTTTTTTTAAATGTGTGCATCTGAGACAAACAGCAATATCTGGTGCAATTTTTTTTAATGCTGCCAGATCTACTTGTAAGCCAATTTAACTTTGTTTTGAATAAACTGGACAATTTCATAGAAACCGGGAAGCATACCCACTCTTATTAATGTAAAGTTTGGGGGTTAACATTTTGACAAATTGAGAAAAATATTATTAAATATAAAAGTATTGACTGGGCTGGCTTTGTGTTTCTAACAATAGTCTTTTAGTAAATTAGAGCTAATCATGAACCACTTTGAGCTACGGCACACCAAAGCTAACAATCCGGATGGAACAGTGCATAATAATGTCCTCCATATATCTGTAATTAGCGTCAGAGGTGAGCTTTATCAATTCCGAAGAATGTTTCCTTTCTCTGTAAGCTGAGTTTACAGGCACTATTGCTTAAGGTTGTAACTCCACTCTCTCTGTGTCATGTCTTAGTTACTGTTTGAACACTTTTGCCTTCGCAATTACACTTCTCAAAATTTCAAAATTGCTCCATAAAACATTCCCGCATTTGTAAACAACATCTTCATAATACAAATACACCATTTATCATTTAATAAAAGAGTTTGCAATTAAGATATGGTAAAGGCTAGTTGACAAAAAGGAAGTTCTTACTGTGTCTAAGGAACTACGTTGATGTGACACAAGCTGTCTGACAGGGGAAGCCATTTATACCAACTGAGACCTTTGACATAGTGCATTTCTGATGCTGGTTTCTACTTTAAATCCTAAGATATTGTTCTTGAATATGTCGTGCCGTGTCACTTTACAAATGAACTTATAATATTGTTTGTGTACTGAGACAAAAAGAATGGCCAATTTATTAAAATCTTCAACAGTTTTATGTTGCTCTGGTCTAAATATTTGAGATAACAGAGAGAGACCCATCAGTTTTGTTTGTTAAAACTTGAAAGGTCAGTATTAGTGTCCTGTCGATATGGTGTACATGATTTTATATCTGCTATACTCCCAGTGAGTCAAGCAACTTTTTTCATAGATATTTTTCTTTTACATGAAGACATATTTTATGTACCATGTCTCTCAGGGTCTTCCTTTTTTTCCCTCCATTTACAACAACACTCGAAGTGACAGGCAGCCTGTTGTCACCACAGCGCTCTGTCTGTCATGTGACCTGCACTAAAAGCTGTGCAGACATCCCCAGGCAGCTGTCAGTGTGTGAGAGTTATGCTAATTATTGTTATTTTTAACATTCAAAGTGAAGTGACTAGTTTATAGAGAGGCAGAACAACTTTTTTTGCTCATTTCTTTAACCAGAAATTTCAGAAAAAAAAATTGTATTGATATTAAAAAAATCAACATGTCCAGAAGGGGGAAAAAAAATACTCAAGAGCTTTTGTGTGGGTATTTTTTTCCATGTTATTATACAATTGCTTCCCTGCAGAAACTCTGACTGGAATAAAACATCGAGAAAAACTCAAATTGCAGCATGCGGCACATCATTGCTGGGTTTAACTTCAATGCGGTATTGGACTAGTACTGATTGGTCCTGGCATAATCTTAAGAGACTTGAAGTCACAGCATATCATGAACTGAGTTTTGACTGAAATGTAAGAATTTGTCCTGTAAATATTTGTAATCTGCACAGGAACTGAATGCATTATTTGGTGATTTGTGTCTTGAGAGAAGAACAGTAATCCAAATGCAGAACATTAAGAAACTTTTGCAGATACTGCACATCTGTCTACATAGTATACAGACCATTCAATAAAGCAGAATATTGTTGAACAGTTATTTTATTTCAGGAATTTTGTCACTAACTGAAACACATAATAATGTGTCATGTAGATTAGTTGCACACAGATGTAATTAATCTATGTTATTTCTCTTAATTATGAAGATTTTCCACTTATACCTACTAAACCGTTTTATTTTCCTAAAGTACTTTTGATCTGAAAAAAAGACGAGCATCATCCGAGCGCATATGACTGTGCAGTATAAATTTTCAACAGCAGATGGTGCTGTTCAGAAAGTCAGTCGAGTGCCTCGTACACAGATTGAGTTTAAGCTTTCACTTCTTACAGGTTTGAATGGAAAAACAGGAAAAAATAGCACTAACATTTAGCAACAAACGACAAAGAAAGAACTAAATGTAAGTGACTAACATGTAAGTGGTCTGGTTTTCTTCATGTATCACATGGCACATTTGCTTGAAATGTCTTTTCCGGGGGGCATTGTGGCATAAAGTGTGCACCTTCACATTAGGGACAAAGTTTGAATAAGTCCTATCTTGATTTAATCTGCATGCACTTTTTAATTGATATGCAGGTAACATTCTGTATCTTTGATGTACTGAAACACACTTGTACAGGATGCTGTGGGAGGTCAGGATGTGGTACAGAAGTGGTGAAATGAAGCCCCTGCACTTCGCTCAGTAGATTATTATCAGTTCTGGGTAAGAGCATGCTCAACCTAATGGAAAAACGGAACTACTGTTTAAAAAGTATGACTTGACTAGTAAATGTGTACTTCTCCAGTTTCACTGAAAAAAGGGTTGATTTCACATTTCAAAGTAAAAATAGTGAGGATAGCCAGTATAGATACAAGTTATGAAGACGCAGTTATAGGCTTGACAGTCAAGCTAATTGTCTTTGATCAGTTACAATTTACCCTGTTGCTGAATCAGAAAGTGACGCTGGTGGTTGAGATTCCCTTCTGGCTGTGATACATCTCCATTTGTGTTGGTGTTGATTTTGTTTGTTACATTTTTACAGTCGCTTTTCTGTAATTTCTTTAAAGCTTAACACATATGTTTGTTTTGTAGCTACACAGACAGAAGTCAGAGTGTAAACAACGTTTCTGTCAACATCTTTCTGTATCTCAAAAGGAAGTCAAACATTTTCTGTCATTAGTATTGAAATACACGTTTGAATTAATCCTCAAACTTTTTGTTTCACATTCCTTCCATATTTCCAATTTTAACAAACCTATGAAATTATAAATTATTGGTAAGTGGAGGTTTTCTATTGTGATCTGATGTCTTCCCTTTGTCATCAGGGTCTGGGTCACTGACAGTCTTTATTTGACTTGATTAGTGCTCTGATCATCAAATCTTAACTTCTTCTTCTGTCTTTTGGACCTACAATTATTGTTGACGTTTTCGCCAGGTTACCCAGAAGTACGTGCACAGACAGACACTAGGTGGTGCTGTAGCACCCTTTCCTTTGGAGGAAAAGTGAAAAAGAGAAATATTTTACATTAAAAAACTAGAAGTGTTAGGGATATGTAAAATAATTAGATGTTAGTCATATCCTATACCTAGGATTTCAACAATAAAGAACAACAGCAAAAAAGTGTGTTTTACTTGAATATTTGTCTTATTGAAACAGTAGTAGGCATCAGCACACAATCCGCATCACCTGATCTTCTACACAAGATGGCGCTGTTGAGAAAAAATACAGTTTGTCTACCATAACACTGAAGGTGGAGTGCACGGAGTCTGAAAAAGAGAGTCTGTTTACACCAGGTGCTGCTTTTACGAGAGGGAAATAGTAGAAAGAAGAAAAAACCCTTCTGCCTTGAATCTTGGATCTGAACTCCCACTTGCATTGGCTTCTGGAAAAAATGTGTGAGCTGGACAAGAATGGCAAACAGAGAGGAAAGAGAAGTTTCCCATGGACTAGGTGCTTCCACTTGTGTTTTTTGCTCATGGGCACTACCGATGCTCACTGGGCTGCCTGCTTTTATATAATAGTGTGAATATGCAGTTCATATTTCAGTTCTTCAGCTACTTAATGTCTCTTAAGGTGATGAGTTTGAGCATATTGGTGGGCCTGGGTTGTTCGTGTGAATCGATAACCAAAATGCCCAGAGTAACAGAATGAGCTTCTCCTGGACAAAGAACCCGTCCACCTCCCAAGTGTAATGGTCAAGTGTCATGTTGAAAGTCATTCAATATGCCCTGATATAAATTCTGTGGCATAATCAACTGAAGATGTTCCTGAAACAGAGAATAAAGAAATCAGACAGAAGAATGACAGGAAGGAGCTGATGTCAAATCTGAGTTTTAAACAGATCTCCATTAGTGAGTGCCGATCTATATCAGCCAGGAACCCAGACCCTTTTGGACGAAGCAAATAGCCTCGGACAAGAGCCTGGTTTTTACCAAGTCACTGAACACTGTCTTCTCAGAATTGAACAGTAGACATCCAAAGAAGATATTTAGCTAACAGAGTTTTTTGGGGGTCTTCAGATCAATGTATAACTTTGAGGTATCTGTGCGCCAACTTGCATTGCTGGGCTTCTGGTAAAGGCATGACAGCATTGCTTGTTGCAGTGACGACTTTGTGCATGTTTCTGAAAAAGCGATGTCTGAAGTTCATCTTAATGAAAAGTAACCACCATATGTGGGTATGCATCTGCTCTGGGAATGCTGAAATAACTTTTGCATGTGTGAAAATATGTCTACTCTTTCTATCTTTGCACACGGTGAATTTTGTCACCTCACGGTATGCTGAAAAACACGTACTGGATGGCCGAAGAAAAAACGTAGGTCAGGAAGTGGCTACACAACTAAAATGAACCTGCAGCTGCTTATGTGAAAGTTTTTGTATTGAGCATCTGATGGACGATGGACAAACTGCAGCTCCTGATAATCTGCTGTACTGCCTTTATTTGCATTTGTGGAGAAAATGAAGGTAAAGCTTTTGTTTGTTTTTTCCCCAGCCTCTCTCTTTGGTTTTAATTTTAAAAGATGTCTGTTAAGAAAGCAACAAAAGAGATTTCATTTGAGCATGATTGTGACTGCGTACTTATGTGACAGAAATGGCCAATTTGTTTCCTTCAATTGATTTATTATTTATTTGTTTCACTGATGAGGTTTAAGTCAGGAGTTAATTAAAACGATAAAAAGACAAGTTTTTGAGAAAAATATCTAAATAGCTACTGGATATTTATGTTATAAGCTCTAAAGGTTTTTAAAACTATATTGTCTATTGTAATGTTATAAACAAGCAATAGTCATATAAATAAAAGACCCTGTAATAATTCTGTATTGTTTTGCCCAGTTTTATTGGAAATGTCTGGTAATGTTTGGCAATAAGCACTTTTTTAAAAATCTAATTAAGCATGATATTGTACTTGACAGTACTTTGAAAATTGTGTCATTAAAATCAAATTAATCTTTTGAAATTACAGTTTCTTCGTGTGAAGTGATGGCCGAAGTGCTAAGAGGAGAAGCAAAACGTGTTTCCCCTGGAGAAAATCTGACAGTCAAGTGTCCCGTCAAACACTGTGGGGAGTTATTCGGTGTCATTTGGTTTAAATTCTCTAACACATTAGAGACCTGGGAAAACATTTCAGACTCAGAGAACATAAGAATCACACAGAAAGACGACAAAGAGAATCTGACCTCATATTTAAGTTTTGAGCAGGTTTCCATTAATGATAGCGGCCTGTACAGATGTGCTTTAGGACACAGTAACGAATTTACCAGCCATCACATCAACATCTCAGTTTCAGGTATTTTTTTTTCTCCAAGATTTACCTGTGAAATGCATGTATCTGGTTCATTGTGTGAATCTGTTTTCTTTTGTCGCTCAAGAACTAAACAAAGGAGTAGAAAACCCCGATGATGATGCAGGTAAGAAGCTTCATATAATTTTGCACATTTACTATTACATCTATTTTAACATTATTCTTTCATGCATTTGGTTCAGACAGTATTGGTGACGATCGCTCCACGCTACACTTCTTCCTGATTGGTGTTACCATTATATTTCCGATCGCCATGGCGATAGTGTTGATCCTCGTGTGCGTTCAGGGCTGGAAACGTAAGACAATTAATTTAGCTCTGTTGCTTCTGTGCAATATTTGCATCTTCATTCCCCTTGTTTTTTACAGAAATGTGGACTTGCAACAATAAAAATCAAGAGGTAATGTAAATCTATTTCACATAGTGGAGTTTTGTTTGGGTTTTACTCTTTAGGGTTTTGCAAATAACAAGAACTCT
>NW_006800489.1:0-7291 GCF_000485575.1 Poecilia formosa | reverse complement strand
ATTGACTTATTGAAAAATCATTTTGTTTTCAATAAGTCAATTCACTAAATAAAACCCATTTAATACAATAATTACACACAGTTATGTTTTTAAATATTGATTTTGATTAATTATGGTGATGTACAGAACTGTGGACTTAATGAATAGTGTGTTTAATACTCGCTTAAATTTTATTTTCAAAAGGTTCCTGAGAAATGAACCTCACATGTTCAAATTTACTAAATTTACTGAATCTGAATTGATAAATTCAGAATTTATCAACATGCAGTTGAAACAGCAAATGATTTTGTTAAGATGAAATACTGGCATCGTATTTAGAGATGAGGAATCAAGAAGAATCAGAAAATGTTTGAGTTGGAACTCAAAGGTTTTAATATAGGAAGTTTGCAACACTTGCAGCATGACTCATTAAAAAACCAACTTCACGCTTTAGAGTCTCAGTGTAATCAGTGGTCAGTTCAAATGCAGAAGTGTTTCCTTTTTTACACAAAGGCTTCAAGTCGTGGTAAAGACGCATCACGTCTCTATCTCTACAGAAGGTTTTGGTAGATTTTAGATGAAACATCCAAATGTGTCCTTGTTGGTTACATTGTGATATGAGGGACAAGAAAGAAGAAGAGAAAACTTTCCTAATGAGAGTTTAAGATCATCTTGACTTTCGTCACCTCGTAGTAATTGTACAGTTTATCATATTCAGATGCAGTAAATTTTTCTTTTTTTAATTTGTTTTCTTCTTGCAGGAAAAACCTACACGTATGCTATCAGAACTCCCCGAGACGAGCGCCTCTTCTTCTCCCAGCCTGCGAACTCAATTCTCAGATCTGAGCAACACCTGTTCTTCAAGTAAATCAGAGAGAACATCAACATCCCTCGCTCTCGCTCTCACTGCGAATGTTGCAGATACAGCAGCTAATAGTCAAGCTTAAACTATGCAGTGTTTACCATAATCAACTACCAACAATGTGGGGCACCAGCCAGGAAGTACACATGTAAGCAGGATGAAACAACAAATTGCTGTTATCAACGCCTTAAACGTTGAGTATTTTTCACTCACTGAGAATAAGTTAGAAACATCCAGACTTACGTGAAAGTATCGATGATCCACACAAGTATGAATGTGCAGAACATCAACTTATTTTGGGTGTTGGTTAAGTGACCGTGCAAAAAGAGGGCAGTTACATTTAAAGTAGACATGAGAGGCATCAAAAGATGATTTTTTTTATGTGCATTTATCATTTCATGTTGTAATCTCAGCAATTCAGGGATTTGAAACACTGAAAGTATTTTAAACAAATATATGTTTTGCGTTACTTTTACTTAAGATTATTAAATGTCTGAAATGCTGTGTAAATTCAAAGAGCAATGTCAAGAAAAAACACACAAGACCATTCTGTCACACATTTCCTGTACAACATATTCATCAATGGTGAATGTTGTTTCTGGTGTTTTTGGCTGGTCATGCATGTAATAGAGCTCTTCATGATAAAGAGACTTGGGAGAAAAGGGTTAAGAAGAACTGAAAACGTGATTTGTTTAAGACAAAAATAACATCAGACATGGGTTAACGATTTGCTGAAGGCTTTGTCCTCAAATTGAGATGAAAGAAAAAGTGGCACATTTTGAATTAAATGAAAGAGAAATTTTTCAAATTGAAAACTGAAAACTAGTTTAATATGAAGTGTGGAAAATATGTAAAATAATAAGATTTTTGTCCTGTTATTTACCACAGATGTCAACAATAAAGAACTGAAAAAAGTCTTCCACTTGAATATTTTTCTCATCAAAACATAAATAAGCATCAGCACACAATCAGCATCACCTAATCGTCTACACAAGATGGCACTGTTGGAAAAAAAAATAAAAACAGAGTTTGTCTTGTTTCACAGAGACATGAAGTCTATAAAACGAGATGGGAGTGTATTCACACCAGGTGATGCTTTTATGGTGTGGGAAATAGTAGGAAAAAGAAAAATTGCTTCTACTCTGTTTTACTTTTCTGGTCAGAAACATTGACATGTGATAACGTACTTCAGTCAAACCCACAGAAAGTCCCTGTTTCTTCTTAAATAAGCATTAATCCTAACAGGCTTTCAAAAGGTTTGGCTTTCGTCTTGAACCAATTCTATAACATCCAGCATTTTAGGGATCGATGCCCCCAGTTTTGGAATATAAAACAGCTTGTATGTTATGATGGTCCTCATTTGAAACATGAACGTTCTGGGACAAAAACAAGTCCCTCTGTTTCTGTGCGGTCATTTTCTCTTAAGGTGGTGAGTTTATGCTTGTTGGTGTGCCGAGGTTATTTGAAGTGTGTCATGAAAGAAAAATACTGATTCTGTTAAGGTGTAAGAAATGAAAAACTTTGCTGTGATTACAAGCATTGATCTCCAGAAATTTGTGTGAGATGTTTTTCCATCTGTGAAAATGATGCATTTCTTGCCTCATGTTGCTGAAATACAACTTGTCCAGACTGAAAAAGCACCTTGGAGGTCAGGAGGTGCTGAGCTTTTCCATATTGATTACACAAATTACACAAATTAAATGAAGTTGCAGACGTTTATTTGTGAGGTTGGTGATGAACCTTTTTAGCCTCATGGACAGAAAACATTTCCTGATAGTTTGTATGCTACAGTTATGTGCATCGCTGTATGTTCGTAAAATAATATTGTATCTTGCCAAAGACAAGTCTGTCAAATAAGCGACTAGGGAATGTGTAGATTAAATATTAATGTAATAACAGAAAAGATGATCAAGTGTGGTCGAGCGTCCATGTTATAATCTGGGGGTCTCTTTTAGTATAAGTTGTATTTTTATTCATAGAATTACAAATAAAATTTTAGTTGTTTAAAAATGACATTAAATTTCCAGAAATAGATATTTATCAAAAGTTAAATGTTGTCTAATTTTCAAAGAGTTATATAACTCTACATAAGTCTTATTTTACTGGATTCAAGGGAAAAAATGGCTCCGGATTGTAAATGGTTTAGACCCCGGGTCTATACTCAAGTGATTTCGGCATCTTCTCAGTTTGGAACCATAACCATGAGATGAAGGTGTTTTTTTTGTGGTCTTCAGATCAATGTATTACCTTGAAGTTGCACTGCAGAGCTTCTGGTAAAAGCATTGCTTGTTGCAGTGCTGACTTTGTGCATGTTTCTGAGGAAAGGTGATCTGAGGTTCATCCTAAGAAGTGCAGGTATCTATCCGTGCTGATCTTGGGAATGCTGAAATAACTTTTGCATGTGTGATTTTTTTTTCTCATCTTTCTATTTTTGTACACGGGAAATTTTGTCAGCTCATGCTGTGCTGAAAAACTCGTGCTGGGTGGTCGAAGACAGGAAGTGGTTAACTTGTCATAAGTAAAATGAACCTGCAGCACCTTATTTGAAGGTTTTTGTGATGAGCATGTGATGCACAATGCAGCTCCTGATAATTTGGTGTGCTGTGTTTATTTGCCTTTGCAGAGAAAATAAAGGTAAGGCTTTTTGTTGTTTTTTTTTTCTTCAACTTCTTTAGTTTTAATTTGGTAAAGAAATGGAAGAGATTTTATTTGAGTGTGGTTGAGACTCAGTATTTATGTGACAGCAAAGCTGCCAGATGGCAGGTTTTCTTCCATTAAAATCAATTAAAATAGAAACAAACACAAAACTTTAAATCGATTTATCATTTGTTTTACTGATGAGGCTTAAATCAGGAGTCAATTAAAAAGTTAAAAATACAAAAGTATTTCAGAAAAATACTCAAATAATTACTGGATGATTACTATTTTCATATACGAACATCTCTACATGTTTTATTAAACTATATTATTTGTTGTAATCTAATAAACAAAAACTAGTTAAATAAATAAAAAACACTATAATAATTCTGTGGTGGACCAAAAGTTTTCCTGGTTTTAGAAAAACATATCTCCAGAACCTTAACATTGTTCTTTTTTATTTCATACTATTTATTATTAAATAAGATATTGTATTGGTTGTGTTTTGGTAAACGTGTTATGTTGTAGATGTACGTAGTACACAGCGAGAGCTTCATCCAATTTACCTATTGGCTTTGGCTGTTTGTGAGTTTAAATGAATTATCAGTATTTATTTCACTTTCATAGTCCTTAATTCTTTGATTTTTGTCTTGCATGTCTTGGTTCTACCTATAACCCTTCAGTGGTCATATAGAGGACAATATGAAATAAAATAAAATAATATATGATGTGTTAGTGGATAGTTTTGTGTTTCATAATCTCTAGATCATTGTAGACAATTAGATGGCTTTTTTAAAAGTGGTTTACTTAAAGTTTGTTTATGTGAAATCAAAATATTTTTATAAATAGAAGCTGTCTTTTTTTTTTATTTTTTCACACACATACACAAAAAAACAATTTTGTCAACAATTGTTTGGTCCTTGTTTAGGTTAACAGAATTGGGGATTGATGTCATATCTTGAAGTAATAAACATGTTTTTCTTAATCAAAATAAGTATAATGATGTATATTGTACTTGATAGTAATTTTGAAATTGTGTCATTAAAATTACATTCATCTTTTGAAATTACAGTTTCTTCATGTGAAGTGATGGCCAAAGTGCGAAGAGGAGCAACGAAACGTGTTTCCCCTGGACAAAGTCTGACAGTCGAGTGTCCCGTCAAACACTGTGGGGAGTCATTCAATGTCATTTGGTCTAAATTCTCTAACACAAAGAACTGGGAAAACATTTCAGACACAGAGAACATAAGAATCACACAGAAAAATGGCAAGGAGAATCTGATCTCATATTTAAGTTTTGAGCAGGTTTCCATTGATGATGACGGCCTGTACAAATGTGCTTTAGGACACAGTAGTGTATTTGTCAGCCATGCCATCAACATCTCAGTTTCAGGTATTTATTTTTTATTTACTACCAAGATTTACCAGTGAAATGCAGACATGTGTTTGATTCATTGTGTGAAACGTATCTGATTTTTTTATTGCTCAAGAACTAAACAAAGGAGTAGAAAACCCTGATGATGTTGATGATGAAGGTAAGAAACATATTGTAAATATACACATTTAATACTACATCTATTTTAACATTATTGTTTCATACAGTTGGCTCAGACAGTGTTGGTGACGATCGCTCCTGGCTATCCGTCTTCCTGATCTGTATTGCCGTTATATTTCTGATCGCCGCAGCGATAGTGTTTGTCCTCCTGTGCTTTCAGGGCTGGAAACGTAAGACTATTAATTTAGCTGTGGTTCTTCTGTAACTGTTGCAATATTTGCATCTTTAATCCCCCTAAATTTGTTTTCTTATAGGAACGTGGACCCACAACAATACAAATCAAGAGGTAACCAGTTTTACATAGTGGATTTTTGTTTAGTGTTTTGAAACTTCACATTTTATTTAGAACAATAACAGGAACTGTGAGGTAGTGTAGTCAGTTTCCAAAAATGTATCATGCATAGTTTGTAATGTTGGGTCATAATCAAACAAGACGCAGTCTCTTAAACACCCTTCACACCAGACGAAGGCTACGCCACAACACTGAAATGCTCTGCGGCGTCTTGGAGATGTTTTAATGTCCATGTCTACTGAATTCAATTCAGTTTATTTATGTAATCTAAAAAGCACTAATTAAAAAAAAAAGTCAACTCAATCCAATTATACATACGTACATTTCCTCAGTATCAAACACTGCAGTCATGTTCAGTTTATTACTAAAGCTGGTTAAAAAGTTTCCAGTTATAGAAACACAGCAGGTTGGATGAGACTTAAATGAAAGACACTGCATCTTGTACAAACAACTACTCTACATGGACAAGCATGTATCAGCAGCAGAAAATCACTTGCTTTGTGCCGTTGACTTACCAGCAATCCCTCATACTGGAAATGCATCTAGTGACAGTGGAGTGGAAACCCCCCCCACCTCCTTTTGACAGACAGAAACCTCCAGCAGAACCTGGACTGCCATCTGCAACGACCAACCAGGGTTCAAGAAGACCAGACAGAGACACAAGAAGCTCTAAACTAGGAATATTTTCTGCTTTAAAGAAAAGTTAAAAGTTAATGGCAGGAGTAGGAGAACATTAATTTGTTTTGGTGCAGTTTCTCAACCGATACAAGCCTCCAGGAAGGCATCAGAGCTAAGCTACCAGATGTAGCTTTGAGGAAAATTTAGAAACTGAGAGAAAACTTAAAACATCAGTAAATAATGCAGTAGATGTAGATGAGAGGACAGAGAAGTGATCAGCTTTTCCTCCAGCAACCTTCGCTTAGGTCGACTTTAAAGATTGCTCAGGACAATCTACTCTGACTATAAGGTTTATTAAAAAGTTTATCACATAGAGCATGAGACTTATGTAATATACATAAAACTTCAATGGGAAGATAGTGCTTACCTGGTTGAATACAGCTGAGTCCTCATTTATATAAACCCCTGCCAGACATAGATTCAAATTAAGTTTTGACAATATTTGTTTCTGATAGGAGATGAGAAAGGCTTGTCTAAAAAAAATACTAAATAGTTCAATAAGATCAGTTGCAGCATGACTTATAAAAAACACCTTCAGGCTTCAGAGTCTCAGTGTAATTAGTGGTCAGTTGAAATGCAGCTGATAAAAATACTGACGGTGTTTCCGTCCCTACATCGAAACTTCAAAGGCTTCAATAAAAGGTAGACGCTTCAAATAAAGGTAGACGAAAACACCCGTCTATGTCTAAAAAAGGTTTTGGTCGATTTTAGATGAAACATCCAAATGCAGGTAGAAAGAAGCAGAGAAAAACCTTTTCTATTGAGAGTTTAAGATCATCTTGACTTTCTTCACATTGAAGTGGTTGTACAGTTTATTATATTCATATAAAGTAAAGTATTTTTTAAAATTTTATTTCCCTCCAAGCAGGAAATATCTACGCATATGATACCAGAACTCCCCAAAGCGAGCGCCCCTTCTCCTCCCGGCCTGCGAACTCAATTCTCAGTCCTGAACGACATCTATTCCACAAGACAACCAGAAAGAACAGCATCAGCATCACCTGCTCTCGCTCTCACTGGGAGCCAGCTGGCTGTTACATACACAACAGTGAAAACAGAAGCGCCCAACAGTGAAGTGTACGCCGTCATCAACCCCCTACAGCGTGGGACAACAGTCAGAAACTACACATGTAAACAAGACACAAAGACAAATTACGCTGTTATCAATGTGACTTAAAAGTGGAGTATTTTTCACTGGCTAAGAATAACTTAGAGACATTCAAAATAGTGTGGCAGCGTCATGGAACGGTGTGCAGAAAGAGGGTTGTGGTCATGAAGCTGTTACATT
>NW_006800488.1:242312-274370 GCF_000485575.1 Poecilia formosa | reverse complement strand
ACATGTTAAAGTTGTCAAAGTCAAGCTAGCATAGCTGACCTACTTTTGTCTCAATCGCTATTTTCTTTCTTATTTAAAACTTTTTTCTCACCTTGTTATCAAGTTTGTCATCGTGTTGACAATTAGCAGCAAAGCACTGCGTCCCTTTATTTTAATATATCAGGTGTGAATTTAAGTACTTAACCGCTGAAACCTATGCTAGTCATCATCAGCTAGCAACTTTTTGCTCTCCAACAGAGAGACGGGTCGGGATCTTGTGCACTTGACATCAGGCTGCAAGGAGTCCATATGTAACAACACCTAAAACCAATTGCACTAGAAACTAAACCAAGTTGTGATGTTTCCATTAAATAAGAAGCACAATTAAAAATCACACATGAATAAGTTTATTCAAGTTGTTAAAAATATTTTGCGCCATCAACCTCCAACTACTTCCTGACATCGTCTTCTTTGTGGTTTGTGACAGCAGCAGCATCTGGTTGTTGATCAAGTGACTCATGTGATGCGAAATAAACCAACTTCAATACAGTCAAATATTCTAATGTCAAAACTTTTTTATCGAAAACAAGAAGGTATTTTTTCAAAATTGCCATGTTTCCATTAAGCAAATTAATTTTTGAAATGTTAAATTGCGCAATTATCTGGTCAGTGGAAACGCTGACAAACAACAATTTAAGATGATAAAATTGTTCTATATATTGTATAAAATATCATTTTTAGACTTGATTTTTTGATTTTTTTCTTTACTAAACTTTGTAAAATAAACTTTGTTAAATGGAAGTGCAGTGCTGATTTATTTCACTACCTTTAAATCCTAATTTAGTTCCAGGCTACACTTTAACGCTTCAGAATATTTTAATACTTTGAGTTTGATCAAATGTTATGAATTATAATGAAAGCCATTACAACAGTGAATCTTAATGTCTCTGTTAAAGTCAAAAGCACATTTAAATTTCAAATGTTGATGAAATGTCAAGGCAAACATATATTTCCATTTAAAATGTTGCTAATGTATTCACGCACTTCCACAAATTTCAATTTAGACATTATTAGCATATTACATATATTACTAATCATGCACATTAAAGTTTCATTAAAGGGCCACTGGTTATTTTTGGTGTCAGTGCTCTGAATTTATATCTGTCATATTAGTGTTGACAAAATATTAATGACAAATTCAATAAAATAATTTTTTAATCTAAAGGTGATTTGGTCCAGCTTGTTTCCTCTAACAGTAAAAAGCGAGTGGAGAGATGAAAGTTTGACCGTTTGTTTCTGTTTTTCAGTCCAAAGCTTTGATCCCGCTGCAGACGGAAGCCCATCCAGAAACCAAACAGAAAGTTTTGACCAACTACATGTTTCCACAGCAGCCCAGGCATGATGAAGGTAGAAAATATCTGTTTTTATGTTGCAGAAAGTTTGAATGTTGTCAAGGAAAGCGCATGTAATTAGTTTGGTTTGGACAACATCACTGGGTGATCCTGAAATATTGCTAAAATCAAAATGTTTAGGACTTACCCCCAATCTTTTTAAGGTTTAAAAAAGCTCAACTGAAAGAGCAAAACTTAAAGTTACCAGTGAAATTTAGATTTTGAAGAATTCACAGGACTAGTTTTATTATATCCTTCTACTTGCTGCTGTAAATATTCTTTCTTTATGTCTTTACATTGTATACAAGTGAATTATCCTCAGACTGTTTTGTGATGGTTTGCAGCTTTCATGCTCATGTAATTCCCCTCAGGTTCACAAATCATTGTTTTCGTAAAAATTGCTTCACAAATATTACAAAGTGTGCGAGTAACAAACAGCTGCTGCTACTCGCTCAGCACTGAAATCATAATAATAAATTTCCCTTATGAAAACTAACACAAAACTAAACTAAAGTAACTTTTTAGCAAAATACTGGAGCATGTTTTAGGTAAATAATTCTCCAATAGTTGAACTGGCAGATTATTTCACTTATAAAAACCTGTTTTTTGTTGTTAAAATGTGAAAAGCTTCTTAGAATATTACATTTTAGGTAATTTTGAGATTTTTTATGTGCTTCAGTATGCCGTAAATTAAAAAAAAAAAAGCTTATAGGTAATGCTTCATCTCCAATCACGGCATTGGATTTATGTTAACATGATTCTGTTTCATAATGCTAAAGCAATATTATTTCAAAGCACCCATTAACGTTTTTATATGTATATTTATTATTTATTGGATTTTTACATTACAACATGATGATTTCACTTAAAACAAAACATTTTTCCCATGTTAAACGTGAAATAATCAGTAATAAATACTTTTTTTAATATTAAGAAATTGAAAAGATATATTGCTAAAAAGTTTCTTCTAAGTACTTTTTGTCTTATTTCAAGTGCACTAAGATATTTACATTTGAAACTAGACCAAAATACTTGGTAAGATTTTGTGCTTTTGCTGTTCAACATGAGGTGAAGTTTGGGATCTCTGACAGTTTATCTCTGTAAAATTCTCGTCTTGTCTATTAAGTTTAATTTCTCTGTATTTTTACAGATTACCAGTCGGATAGCGACAGCTTTAATCCTACACTGTGGGAAGAGCAGAGGCAGCAGAGGATGACGGTGGCCTTTGACTTTGAGGACAAGAAGGATGAGGAAGACAACTCTGGGAAGGTCAAGGTCCGCTTTCTGATTCTGCTCATTTCTCTCTCTCTGGATGTTTTGTGACACTTTTCTAGCTGTTTAATAATAACTAGCATGATTAAAACACTGCTGAATGAATCTGAAAAAGAAAATTAATAGTGCTTAATTTAAAGTAGGGTGTCCAAAGTGCGGCTCGGGGGCCACTTGTGGTCCTTGGACTGATTTTCTGCGGCCAAAACTGCATTTCAAAAATGACACAAATTTGGCCTGTAAATGTAGATGGATTCTTTTAATTTGTAATCAGGGTAAAAATTGTTACCTACAAAATTTTCTTACACAAGAAAATGTAAATTCATGTTTTTATAACTAAATTTTAACAAAAGGTAAAACCAGGTTTGTCCAGAGACTTTTACTGAAAAGTTGCACCCAAATCAGCTTTTATTCTTGGATCAATATAGCAAAAATTTTGAAAGAAAGTGACCCAAATCCTGTTTTTATTACTGAAAAAAAATAATCAATCAAACCCAGAAGAAACTGAAAACTAGACATTTTTCTTCTAATACAACAAACATGCAAAATCTGCTGCAGCGTATTAGGACCATTGTGACAGTAATCTTAGAAATTATCCACAAAAACAAGGAAATTTCCTGGAAAAAAAATTACATTTTCAGATATCAAAAAATTTCTACAAAATATTTTCTGAATTTCAAATGTCAAAAATTTTCTTTTGAAGAATTTCCAGATGCTGTCCAGAAGATTTCTGAGATTAATAACAAGATTTCTGAGATTTTGGCAAAATGTTCTCCTTTTCTTCTGTCTACAAAAACCCTAACACATCAAAGGAAAATCTCTTTCAGGTTTTGGATCTACAATAAAAATCAGACTGCTTTACTTTCTTGATTTTGCGTTGGGTTTTTTGGCTACAGTTTGGACAAACAGATGGACAGCCCTGATTTAACGGTTTCTGTTGGCTTCAGGTGGAAATAAACCTGAAGCGCTACCCAACGCCGTACCCTGAGGATCTGAAGAACATGGTTAAATCAGTGCAGAGCCTTGTGGGTAAAAGCATGCATCCAGGACATGGGCACCAGCACCAGCTGAGCTCAGGCACCGCCACCTCAGCAGGAACCAACATGGAGCATGCTCACCTCAGCAAAGAGCAGTACGAGCCGCCGTGGCCCCTGCCCCCAAAAGAGGTGAGAAACAGGCAGAAAACTGCAGAAACTTCCTCAGTATGTCATGTCTCAATCTGAATTTTACATTGTATTTACAAAATTTTGATTTATTTAAGTATAATTATTGCCTAAAATATTCAGATACCAAAGAGTTTAAAGCTGCAGTGTGTAACTTTCATAAACAATTTTTTTTTTTTGCTAATTTTTTGAAACTGTAATGGTATAAGGCAGAAAATCTCTGAAAAATTGAGCTCTTCTGCTTCTCCCAGTGCTGACTAGAAACAACCAATCAGAGCCCGTAGGCGGGGCTTAGCGCTGTCAGTCATGCTCATGTCCTCCCTCTTGGCCAGTTGCCATGGCCACCACTGATGGCGGATAAATCAATCAATTTATTTGTGCAGAGCATTTCAGCAGCAGGTGCTTTACGTTATAGAAATACAGAATTACAAATTTATAAAGAAACACCATCAACATTACATTTTTATGTGTGTCATCACCAAAAGAAACTGTTTATTTTATAGCAGCGCGTTCATGAACTTGATTGACAGCGCTAAGACCCTCCTCCTGGCTCTGATTGGTTGTTTTTGGCCGGGAGCGGAGCATTTCTTCAGGCAGCTCAGGGAGGAAGATGAAGAGTTCAATCTTTTATCTGACTCATATTAAACTGTCACTACATAGAGACAGTTTTTACAAATATGTAAAAGAAAACCATATTTTTAAAGAAGTTACACAAGACGTCGCCTCTCAGTTTGCTGCTTTAACTTGCGGTTCAGTCGTGCATTTGTGAGGTCAGACACTGATGTAGTCTCATTGCAAATCTCTTTGTCAGGTTTAGATGTTGCCATGGAAACAGTTACAGCACCTGGATTATAGCCTCTGAATTCATGATGTTGATGTGAAAATGAAACATGTTTGACCAAAGTGTGTCTTAACCTCTTACTTTGCTCAGTTGATGCAGGTATTTGATTCATTTGACGGACGAAATGAAACTGTTTGCCAGGTGACTGACAGAGAGATGCAGGACTTCTCTCAGTCTCAGCTAATGGATCAAGGATCAATGCATAATTCTGGCATCGACATTCCCAAGAGGAAGGACAAGGAGGACTTGACAGAAAGCTCTGAGGTACAAAACTTACGCCGCTAGCTCGTAAAAACAGGAGTTAAGTGTTTACTGTGGGGTTGTTCTGCTGTTTTTCATATTGTTTAATACAAGATTCATGCAGTCATTGAAGGGATAAAACATATTATTACTGAAATGAACAAAAACATGTCGAAGGGGCATGATGCTTTGCTGATTATTTGATATATATATATATATATATAGACACCACCCTTCATATTTAAACTTTAAAACATATTACCTTTTAGGCAAAAAAGCTTTGGCACAAAATTTAGAGGCTTCAGATGCAGATTAGCTTCATTTTGGTAAAAAAGTAGCAAATATAAAACGCTGTTTTACAAACCAATAATTTAATAAAAAGAATAGGCTTGTCCTGTAAATCTTTACATTTTTTACAGGTTCTGAGTGTCTGCGACGTTTTGTAACATAATCCAGGCCTTTTTGTCCCAGCTGCTGGGTCTCACTGTATGATCCTTCGTAAAATGGGAAGAAGTAACGCCCTGTTGATGAAAAGGAACTGTGAAATGAAGCAGCACACTGTAAAAACACAAAATACTACCAAGTAGTTTTGGTTTAGTTTATAGTGCAAATATCTTAGCACACTTGAAATAAGACAAAACTAACTTTTTAGCTAAATATAGAAGCTTGTTTTCAGAAAATAATTCATTAATAACAATGAAAAAGTACTAGTTACACTGGCAAATTATTTCACTTATAACATAGGAAAAATGTATTGTTACAAGTGAAAGTTACTTGTAAGTTAATTTATCTAATTTCAAGTGAACTAAGATATTTACACTAGAAAGACGACAAAAATTACTTGGTGAGATTTTGTGTTTTTGCAGTGCAGAGATGCTGAGTGGAATATATTAGAACAAATTAAATTTAATTTTGCGCTGAATAAATGCACTTAAGTTGAAGCTGCTACTCTAACTCTTTCAAAGTGAAATAATGCTTAATTTATTTTGTGTTCCTTTTGCACATCTTAGCTGGGCGTATTTAGACCTGCGTTACAGTGACTGGGTTTGTTTATCCTTGCTCAGGACTCGATGGGCGGCTCTCCTAATGACATCCGTATCTCCGATATGAGGCCGACGCTGGTGGAGCCACCGATGTACAAACCAAAGGTGGTGCTGCTGGGGAAGGATAAGAAAGGTACCGCGTCACGCAGAGAGTCGTAATCACAAAGCTGCAAATGGTAACTTAATGGTTTTATTTTTAGGAACTGTGAGGCATGTTGCAATGGCGTCCATCAATTAGTCACAATGTGAGGCAGATTAACTGTAACACATTACAGAGAGAGAGATTCAATGAACCTCTAAATGCACCTCTCCGTCTGGTGTAAGCAGTGTTTAGTTTGCCCTGTTTTAATTTACTTACCCTTAAAGCATTTCTTTCATCTGAAGGAAACAAAGCTAATTTTAGCTTGTAGAAAAAAAAAATCTAGCTCAAAATTATTTATTTAGAGCTTTAATCGCTTCTTCCAAAAGGAAGAGTTCATTTCTCCTTCCCTGTGACAAACAATAGCTTCATCAGAGCTCTTTAATGTGAGCTCTACGGGGAATAGAAAACCCAAACAGCTCGTCTGCTTTGCTTCATATTTGGTTTCTATGTCTATCTACAGCGGTTCAGTCAGTGAAAAAATAAGGAAAGTCTTCATTTATTAAAATTTACAGCTGTGAAAACATTCCTTAAAAGGGACGTATGATGATAAATTTACATTTTGCGTGCTTTTGTACTTCCACTTGCGTTTTTTCTGCTTCTGAAAGCCGCTTAAACAGTTTTAAAAAAAGCCCTTTTTTGGCAATAAGTTCATGTTTTTTGGTGTCTGAATAATGAGCTGCTTCAAAAACTTGCGGTATTAGCAGGCCCCTCCCCTCACCTAGCAACCCAGCCTGTTACCTAGCAACCCAGCAAAGCCTACCCCTTCACCTAGCAACCAGAGAACTGAGCAGGCTAAAATCTGAGTATGCGAGAATTATTTTGTTAAAAAATGTAGTGAACATTAGGCCGATCCTAATCTGCTCTAAAAGTATCAGAAAACTGTATTCAAGTAAGAGCAGCACCACTTCAACTTATTTTTACACAAGTAAAAGTAAGAAGTATCCAAAATTACTCAAGTAAAAAGTAAAACAGTATTTGGTTAAAAAGTCCACCTGAGTACAGAGTATCTCATCAAATTATCAATCATTTAAATTTTTTAAACTTACATCATCCAAAATATAAAGTTAAGTGGACATTTAGCTTTTTTTAAGAACCAAAATGACAATAATTCATATAACTAACAAAAAAAAACATAAGAAAAATTTTCTAAATCAGTTTCTTTCAATAAAAAACTTATAAACTTTAACACAAACTGCAGGTGTGTGTCTGTGTCTGGTGATTTTTTTTGTTTTTCGTTCAGCGGGTAGAAAATCCAGAAATTTTACTCATGTTACAGTAGCGATACTTCACAGAAGATTAACCAAGTAAAAGTAAAAAGTACAGCACAGTAAAAATACTCCTAAAAGTACATTTTTTCAACAGGTTCCTCAAGTAAATGTAACTAGTTACTACCCAACTCTGCTTAAACCTAAAATTAAACAGTAAAATCAACCAAAATGTGACCTTCAGCAGCACAAAGCCGTTTATTCTGCAGGTGAGACATTTTATGAAGAGACGTTTGTCCTTCTGTGTCCCCGTCCAGAGTCGACAGACGAGGAGGTCGATAAGCTCCACTGTCTGAACCACAGTGGCTCCTCGGCCACCTACTCCGACTACTCGCCCTCTCAGGGCTCCTCAGGCTCCTCCAATCCGTCCGCCAACACACACTCACACACACACTCTCATGCGCACGCACACACTCCTGCCCTGCCCGCCCCCAGTAAGGACCAGGCCCCTCAAACTCACTGGACCAACAGGTAAACACACCGACATCGGAAGGAGGATTTTCTGTCTCGTTGCTACAGGAAACATCTTGGTTCACCTGAAATAAGACAAAAGTAACTCACAAGTATATTTTTGAGTTAATACTTGCTTAATATTGATTAACATACTAGCTCCGCTGGCAGATTATTTCACTTAAGCATGGGGAAAATGTCTCGTTAGAAGCAGTGGCGTCACAAGACCTGTTTTATGGGGCCCCGAGCCCCTGAAATATTATCAACCCCCCTTTGAATAATTTGGTGTTTTTTTGTTGCTGATATAATTTTTTGTTTGCCAACAAATTTAATATAATGTTGCCAGAATATCAGTTTAAAATGTCGTTTTTAAATTAAATATGATCATAAATCTGTCAGCTTCCCTTTATATTGAAACAGTCTGGGAAATATCGCTGTACTTACTTAGAAGGTGCACATTTCCATGTTAAAACATTTAATCATATTGATTAACTGTTTATAGTCATATTTCATAGCATTTGTAGAGGCTTCTGTTACTCTGAATATTGTTTTAAAAGTAGAAAAGCAGCTTCTTTGTTTTTGTTGTTGTTTGAAAAATGTTGTACTCGCCCATTCATCTCCTGGGGACTAAGACCCCTAATGTTTAAAACCTAGTGACACCCCTGATAATAAGTGAAATAATTCACCATTTTCAGTGATATTAAGGAATTATTTATTTAAAACAAGCTCATATATCTTGCTAAACAGTCTCTTGCAAGTTAGTTTTGTCTTATTTTGTGTTTTTGCAGCAAATGTTCTCATCAAACATCTCATCTATTATCAACTTTTCTCCTGCAGTTTTCTCCATCTCTTGCATATCTCACCCATCTTTCAACTCGCTCCATCTTTTCTATTCTCCCTCCATCTTTGTGCAACCTTCTCGCCTGTCTGTTTGCTCGTGAAGGTCAGAGAGTCTTGTTAAGATGCTGCAGATTGCTGTTCAGTTTGTTCTTTCTCTGGTTTGAAGAGGCTTGCTGTGTGGGATCCACTGTTTGGAGGCGCGTTGCTTTTTGCACAGAGAGATGAAAAGAACCAATTAAAGAGGCATGGCTCCTCTGCGGAGGGTATTGCACATTAATGATATAAGCTGACGTATGTGGAACTGAGAATCGCATTAAAAATTAATATCAAAACGTGTTTTGAATCTGGTTTCTGTCTCGCAGTAATGAACAGCAGTAAAAAAATGTAATCTCAGATCGCAAGCCAAATCTCTTACATTATGGCCTCAGGCGTGATGATTAGTTTTTATTAAAGTCAGACTGTGTATTACTGACAAATAATTAAAAATATTTTCAATAAATCTGTTTACCTGAGATTAAATCTTGTAAAAAAATTTCTTATAATATCTATTTGTTAAATATATCAGGTAGCAGTTATAATTAAAATATATAATAAATAGAAATTCTTTTAATTTTTAAGTGAAAGTCACCAACAAATAGAAAAAGAGAAGGTATTTACTGAATGTTGTGTGCTTAAACCTCAAGCTTATTTAGTATCTACGGTTAATTTAAATCAAACTTGTGTATTTTCATGGAGGACTGAGAAACTCTGCTAGTTTGAGTCTTCAAAAATAAACATATGCAGATACAAAATGTTTCGGATCCCTGAAAAATTACATTTTTGGATCTAATAATCCAGATTTTTCTGGTGCTTGACTTTGAAAAGCTCCTGCACTAGAAACAGACTTCCTCTTAGTTTCCCAGTCTTTCTATCCCACTTTTACTCTGTAATTTCTTTCAACATTATATTAGTTATTTCACGTCTGCTCAGATCTCAGTCTCTACGATGCGTTTTTTTTTGTTTGTTTTTGTTTATTTGCCTGCATCCTCGTAAAACATATTTGTTGACAGTGAAAAGAGTTTGAAGGCACTTGCATTTGGCATCCATCCTCTTAGAAACATAATTACTCCAAACATGGTTCTTTGCCCAGTTGATGTTTAGGAGGAACATCAGAGAAAGCTGTCCGGTTCCCAGTGCCAGTGGGTTGTTCTGCAGCACATGTTCACGATGCACCGACTATGAAACAGTTCAGTTTGTTCTCTTTAAGTGACTCCTAATGTGTTTTATTTCCGTAGACTTGCACAGTCATTCCCAAAGCCTATTGACTCCAAGCCCCTGCTGTCTCAGAGAGAAACCCCTCCGTCGGGAACGCTGCAGCAACGGGGAGATCGGCGTCCGCTCAGCGAGCCTTTTGATTGGTCGGAAGCTCAGCACTATGACAACACGGGTTTTGACGCTGAGGAGTCTCCGATGGACCCGACGTCCTCTAACACGAGTCAGGGCAATCCGCCGCTGGGCTCCAAACCCCGCAGCCAGTCGGCTCACGGCCGCCGGCCCCTCCTCAGGCAAGATCGGATTGTAGGAGTCCCCTTGGAGCTGGACACCCAGACACTCCCCTACCACGGAAACCAGCGCTCCACCCCGGATAACGACCCACAATCCTCTGGACCTTCTTCCCAAAACCCCTGGCAGAATTGGACCAGGACGCCCAGCCCGTTGGAGGACAGGACTGCTTTCCCCTCAAAACTGGACCTGACGCCAACCTCAAGCCCCAATCCTGACCGCAAGGACATGGACTCACGGTGAGCCACTGGAGAGGCTGACAGTTAATCAACCCACAACTAATACTGGTTTATGGTTTATTAGGTTAAAATTAGGTCCATTCGATTATCTGATTTTCTGTTTCTGTTTTTATTTCCAGACTGGAGCAGGGCTCAGGACCTTTACCCGGATCCTGGACGTATCACAACAGCCAGGGGGAGCAGATCAGGAAGGACCAGCTCACCATCAGCGGGGGAAACAAGGTCACAGTGGTGATGAGTAAAAGCTCCGACCGACTTTCCCCCATGATGAAGGAGACCAGATCCAAGTTTAAGAAGTCCCAGAGCATAGATGAGATCGACATCGGCTCCTATAAAGTCTACAGGTCAGTTCAGTATTCATACTTAGGCTGAGAATCAAGAGAGATTTGTAGAGATTCCTACAATCAGCGATTTGTGTAAGTCTTTGGCCTGCTGATAACGATTTTAGACAATTCTGATTATGTGTCCGACCTTCAAATCTTCAAAACGTTCCTTTATAGCCTCCCTACCATTAATTGTAATTAAAATAATATATTATTATTAACAGAGTAAACTTCCCACTGTATGTATGTGTGTGAGAGAGAAGCCCAGTTTTAACAAATATCTCCTTTTTGTTTTGAAATTATACTGAGTGTTGAGTTTCTAACATGATACGTTCACTGATCAGAAAAAGATTGGATCTTTGAGTTTCTGATGTTGCCTTGTATTTTCATCTTTCTTCCCAGTATTCCCATGGAAAGCTACAGTTCATCCATTGAGCAGCAGACCAGTTTGGACCGCCCAGAGCTCCCTGGTTCCATGGAGCAGACCAGCATGTCTCGGTCTCAGTCTGCCCCCATGTTAGATGATGAGCTGGGCTTCCTGGGACACGGAGGCGGCAACCAGAATCAGTCTGGACAAAATCAAAAACCTGCCATTCCTCACAAGGCCTATCATTTTGACCAGAACTACAACCCCCAGGTCAGAAATGCATATGTATATAAAATATGACATTGTGTCTGTGTGAGGAAATATAGATACCGTTTACATCCAGAAACTTTGCACAGGTGCACAACTCTGCAGGACAGAAAGTTGATTCTCTTACTTGCTGCGATAGAACAACTCAGTTAACAAAATGAAACTTGGAGATGTAGGTCTTATTAATTTAGTGCAGTTCGCCACAAAGTGAAAATCACTCAGACAAACTTATTAAAGAACAACTCAAAACTGACTGTCTGTCTATACGCAGATACGTTGCCATGGCAACTGACTTACAACTGCTCCACTAATGTATCAGTACGTCAACATTTTACACGCAAAGCACATTACATTCATTCAATTACAATTTTATGCTTGTTTAATGTTTATTATTGATAAGTGATCACCTGAACACAGCAGTGATTGATTAGCTAATTTAAACATCTTGCCTTTTTCAAAAACATAAAAAATTAACTGAAGTGAAACAGTCCGAATTCTGCAGCACATCTACATGTTAAGATTGTCATAGTCAAGCTAGCATAACTGACCGACTTCTCTCTCCCTCGCTGTTTCTTCTTTTTAATTAAAAAAGTGAAATGTGACACCTTGGAGCTTGTTATCTAGTTATCATATTGTTGACAATTAGGAGGAAATCACCACATCTCTTTTTCCTACAGATGTCACACGTACAGTTAAGATTTAGCACATAATGTTGACAACTTTTTGTGGTAGTCATCAGTGCCAAGCAGGTTTTTCCCTCCAGCAGGAAACTGAGGGGTGGGATGACGTCACGTTGCAATGTAGTTCAAAATTTTTTAAATAAATGCAGCATTTTGGGGGTAAATTCAGATAATTCTCAAATACCAAGTTTAGCATGTCAACGATGATGCCTGAATCCTTTCCACTGACTCATTGATGAACTTTCTACCCAATCAGGTGACCATAGATCGCAGGATCCCTCCTCCATTCCCCAACACACCAGATTATGTAAACCACTCCTCAAAGGCCATGGATTACTTGAGTCAACCGGGAAAGACGCTACCCAAGGAGCTTGTGAGTCCTCGGTATCGTGCGTATCCACCGCTGGAGATGTTTTCATTCCCCCAAGCCCCAATCAACCAGGACGGCCCGTCCAGCCAGCAGCAGCAAACTATCTCAACTCAGCGCTCCAGGCCAGGCTTTCTGAGGAGAGCCGACTCTTTGGTGAGCTCCACTGAGCTCGCCTTGTTTCGCAGAGTTCATGAAGCCCAGCAGGAGGCGCTACAGGAAGCTCAGTACAAGCATCAGGTAGGAGCCAGTAAAAAAAAAGAAAACAATGCCTTTTTAAAATTCATCACATAACATGTCCAACATCAAAAATGTGTTCATGTTAATCCACACAGCACATGTGCTGCTGTAAGTATATGAAAGCAATTACGGTAATCAAACACAGATCTGCTAATCTTGTTGTGTTGAAGTGTTTTTTTGTTTTGTTTTTGATTGAGTGATTGTAAATCCTTTCTGTTACGTTTTTATGACATTCTAATTATTACAGTTGTTTTCTTTTATACTGTTCATAAAGTGTGCACTGCAAAAAACGCAACATCTTACCAAGTCATTTTTGTCTAGTTTCTAATGCAGACAGTATATTTGAAATCAGACAAAACAGACTTATAACAAGATGTTTCTCCCGTTTTATGAGTGAATTAATCTGGCAGTGGACCTGCTACTTTTCCACCAATATTAAGGAATTACTGACTTAAAACAAGTTTCTTTATCTTCCTGAAGAATTACTTATAAGTTTGTTTTATTTTAAGTGTAGTAAAATATTTGCACTAGAACCTAAATCAAAAATACTTTGCAAGATTTTGTGTTTTTACAGTGTATTTTGAGGAAATCAAGTCTTTCTTCTTTTAAACTGTATTTCTGGCTATTCCACCAAAAATACAATTACTTTTGTGTTTATACTCTTTTATGCCAACATATTTAAAATACATCAATAAAATAAAATAATTTGAATCAAATTAGTAAAATGTGCATCTTTTGACAGTGTATAAAGGCCACTGCAGATAGAAAAAACTGGTACATTTCTAACAAAAATCTCAGAAATTTTCTAGAAAAAACTTGGAAATTTCTGAGCTTGAAAAGTCACATATTTGCGAGAAAAAAAATTATTGACTTGAAATCTTGCTAAAAAATTACTTGTAAGTTAGTTTTGTCTTATTTCAGGTGTACTAAGATATTTGCACTATAAACTAAACCAAAACTACTTGGTAAGATTTTGTGTTTTTGCAGTGTGCGTCTGATATACGAAGATTTTCTGTCTTGTCAAAAGAGAAATGTGTGTCTTATTTCAGTTGTTTGATTTAATTTATACTCCTGATTTGCTAATATAGGTGCTGTGCACCGATTGTGATAAAAACAAGCTGATATAATTTGTTTGTTTGGACTCAGACGGACCCGCCGCATTACAGTCGGGCTCTTGCCTACTCGTCCCCCATGGAGCATTCTGCCCTCACCAACATGTCTGACAACCAAAATCAGATGATGCACAACAAGAGAAACGGTCGCTACGACGACGACTACACCACTTACCAGGAGCAGAAGAAGCCCATGATTGGTTATCCGACCAAAAGTCTGACTCAGCGTCGCCCCCTGTCTGCTCGGAGCTACAGCACCGAAACGTACGGAGCATCTCAGGTAATGCAAATAAAAAACAAACAAAAAAAACCCTTTAGCTGCTTCTCTTCACTTTATAAGCTGGGTTTTGAGTTTTTGATTTCATCTATATTTAAACCAGTTTATGTATAATTAGATATATAACTTTTGTTTTGGTTAAAGTGAAAGCAGTTTTCCCATCTATAAAATAACTTGTTGTTTTTCAAAGCTTTCTACTATTTGTACAATTTTCTTTCTCAGCAGGTCACATTTTAAACGTAAACTATTTGTCAAAGAAGAAATATTTGCTTCTCAGTGGCAATTTTCTGCTGATAATTATGTGGCTTCTACCTCTCATTATAGCAGTATTACAACATAATACTGCTTGTTTCCTACAACACATGATAATAAAACCCCACGGAAATAAGACAACTGTAATAAGATCCATCAGGAAAATGAAAACACATTTAAACCTGGTCTATGTTTTAGATTTATATTTAAAGAAAAAAAAAATCCTAATAATATCTGAAGTATTGTAACAACTATAGATATGTTTACATTTTCTTTATCACATGCATCACTTTAAAGTTATTCACTGTCAGCTAATGCATATGATCATCTGATGCCCACACATTGTTGGATGGCTCAATAGATCCTTCTGTTGAGCTTTCAGTAAGTTAGCTTCACCTGTAAATATAAATGATTTAAGTAGTTGTAGGGATTCATAAATAAATCACTGGAGTTTTATTCATAAGCTGAAGCAAAAACACTCTGAGATGAGGAATCCTTTTTTTATTTCCTTAGCAGGCAGAATATTAGATCTTGTTTGGTGTTAATTAGTTGGAGTCGGCCTGTTGAAGCTTCCTTTCAGCCAGCTGACTGGCAGAATGTTGCAACAGATACAGGAGAGGCAACTTTAACCCAGTAGCATTTTGTAGCATTTCATTAGCTAGCCACTTGCTATCTGGAATAAGAACCCAAAAACATTTATTCCATCTTCCATGAATTAGGTAATAATCTTGCAACTGTAGTCAAATTTCTTTTGATGCTGTTCAGATTCCTGAACTCAGGCGTATGCAGCTGCTTATATTCCTGGAACACGCAGAGAAATGGCCTATATTGGCTGAGGAGTTTAAGGATCTGGGATTACAACAGCTTCTCGATTCTTTCCTTTAATTATCTCGGTGTGAGTGAGGATGCTGTTCATCCTGCTTCCTTGTTTTTAAGACCCACTCCTTCATAAATAATCCCTTCAAGATATTCTGGGTTCGTTACAAGTCAGATGTTCCTAAAATACCCACAGAGATGTGTCCAACAGCATACCTGATTAGATGGCGAAGCATTTCATCTGCTGTCGTTCAGCAGGAGAAAGTAGGGCACTTGGTGCCTCTGTGGCTGTTTACTCAAATTATATGTTTTCACTACGGTGCTCATTTTGTTTAAAGTATTTAGGTTTTATAAAAATGTATTTTTTACATGTTTGTTGAAACTGTTATTGTGACACGACAGTGAAAATATCGAGCTTTTTTTCCTTTTTCCAATGCTAACTAGAAACAACCAATCAGAGCCAGGAGGCGGGACTTAGCGCTGTCAATCATCTCTGTTTTTGAGAGCATTTTCACATATTGAAACATTTAGAATATGTTTTATTTTAATTGTTTTTTTCTACTGGAATGTTCTGACCAACATGTAGACATATTTCAGATGAGTTCAAATTCTTCTTCAATAACTGTTACATTTATTTTATTTGTATTAATGAACTACACAAATCTTGATTCTTAAAATCATTACAATGACACTGTAAAACATATTTTTTGCAACAGTTCCATACTCTGCACTCCCTTCGCTCTCTTCCCTTTGTGTTTGTACATTTTGCCCCCTCAGGCCCGCCCCGTGTCGGCTCGCCCCACCATGGCCGCCCTGCTGGAGAAGATGCCGCCCGACTACACCCTGGCCACCTGCCCCGAGAAACCGTCTGAGGACACCATCAAAGTGCGACCCGTTGTCCCGCAGAAACCCGAGGACATCACCTCCAAGATGCCCGCCGACTGGAGGCAGCAGCTCCTCAGACACATAGAGGCCAAGCGGTTGGACAGAGTACGTCCTCCCCAGAAAACATGCTTACAGCACACACACACGTAAACACACAGCACTGAGAAGCCCCTCTGTCTGTATCCGTGTTAGTCTGTGTTGTAAGGTTGTAAGGCTGCATGTGTGTCCGCTCCACACTGTCGCTGTCAGCCTGATCAACCGCACACTCGCCGATGGATATGTGCTTGAAGAGTCACATTTCCTTACATTCAGTTCAGCAAAATCTCCATTCTACTGAGCAATCTGGTCCTGTCTCATTTTATCCTTTTCTTTTTTATTCAAGGCGAAAAGTGACTAAAATATGATGGTGCATCAATCAGGTCATGGTAGATAGAAAAATGGAGGAAATTTCCACCAAAACATCTTTGAGATTAATCTCTAAAATCTGCAAGAAAAAACAATGAAATGTCTAAGTTTGAGAATTTGCTACAAAAACAGACATTTTGATACCTCAGAAATTTCTTGGAAAAAAAGCCTAAGTTTAAACGTTTACATTTTTTCACTTTTAAAACTCAGAAATGTTTAGATTTTTGTAGAAATTCTTTTGAAATTAGTCTCAAAATTTCAGATTTTTTTCTCCATGTTTTAAAAGATGAAAATTAGCTAGAAGAGCAGAAAATTTGAGATTAATATAAAAAAAAATTAGGAAAAAAGTCAAAACATTTTTGACTTTTGGGGAAGTTTTTTTTTTATTAATCTCAACATTTCAGATGTTTTTCTTTGTGTTTTAAAAGATGAAAATTTGCTAGGAAAAACAGAAAATTTGAGATTAATCTAAATTTTATTTTAGGAAAATGCCAAACATTTTTCATTTTTGAAACTCAGGGTTTTTTTTCTATAAATGTTTTGAGATTAATCTCAAAATTTCAGGGTTTTTTCTGTTTGAAAAGTCGAACATTTGCTAGAAGCTCCTCCTACCCAGTAATTTTTTAAACATTTTTCTCTTTTTAAACTCAGAAATGTCTGTTTTTTTGTTGCTTTTTTTTCTCTCTAAGCTTTCAGAGAATAATCTCAAAATTTCTGAGCTTTATGTTCAACTTTTCCAGCTCTGAAACTTCAGGATTTTTTGTAGAAAATTTCTTAAATTAGTCTTGAAACTTCTGAGTTTTGTTATGGAAATTGACTCCTTTTTCTGTGTACACTGGCCCGCATACAGTGTCATCTCTTTTCTAAAATCCAGATGATTTTAGAAAAGAGATTTTATTTAAAATTGACAGAAAATCTCAATATAATGCTGAAATTCCTTTTAATTGTTTTCACTTGTCTGAAAAAAGTTGAGAAATCCTCTAAATCACAGAAATTCTCAAAGATGATATTTTGAAGTTTTACATTGTCTTCACATCTGTACACAGATGTTAGTAAAGTTGAAAACAATAACTCCCTGTACAAACAAAATATTTACTTTCAAATAATTTGTGTGTGGTACAGTTAAGGCCAAAAGTATTCATACCACCCTGATTAATTTGGGGAGGCGTCTCTGAAAAGAAAACAAAACCATGTAAAGTCAAAATATTGCAGGTATGTTTACACTTTACCAGAAAAATGGCATTTCAAAGATAATTTATATTATTCTCAATAATCTTTGGAAACTTATTCATTGGTATTACACCAGTCCAATCCCTCTTATTACAGCTGAGCAGCTTTTTAAGTTTTCCTTACCACCATTCTGCTCTGATTTTTTCATTTTATTTTTTCTGAATGAATTAAAATGTTAATACTCCTTTCAGACAGAAGCAGGAGAATTGGGCAAAACAAAAAGGTTGATAAAAATAGACACATCTCTTATTTAGTCATGCAGAAAGCTACATCTGGTTGTGATTATTTTTTCCAGTAACATTTTAAAACTCGTGGTTAAGTGTTAAGGATGCAGTTGCTGGAATGAACTGATCCACTTCCTGTTTTGTGCGTATTGACCAATCACTAGCTAACATTTTTCTGTGCTTTCAGCAACTCTGCACTGTTGTTGTTGTTGTTGTTGATTTTATATCAGTGTTGTTGTTTGTTTTGTTGTGGAGCTGTGCTGGCTCGCTGTGTTGGCTCCGCCCCTTTGCCCCTCCCCCCGTCATTCACCCATGTCATGTGATGTTGTCTCCTTCAATCAGAGTGGTGTCCTAAAGCACAACACGCTCACCCTGGGCATGCTCTATCAGGGCGGGGGTCACGGCCAGGGGCGCAGCACCACTTTGAACTTTAACCTTTACAATAACACTAGGCATGAGCCCCCTGCTGGCCGCTGGCTGCCACTACCTCCGCCTCCGTCTGCCATCACCGTGAGTATCCTGATGAGAGAACTGAAACCTGATTACAGTCACTGCATACATGTGATCACAAAAAGCTTTGGGGAGCTGCAGGCGGTGGTCGTTTTAACCACATTAAATGTTCTTTGTTTGTTTGTGACTGTTTATATCGCTGTTTAAACATTCATGTTTTATCCAAACCACTAGAAGAGTCACAGGAATCCTGCCTGGCTTATATGAATCCACTATATGAGATATTTGTGACTTATTAAAGTGAACTACATTTGCGGAAGAGGATTTGGACTGCTGGGGGGGAATCAAGACTGTTTTCTCAAAATTCTGGTTTTAAATTGAGAATTTTGACTTTAAATTCAAAATTCTGACTTTAAGGATTGTGACGTTTTTCCTAAAACTTTAGATTTTTGTGTCAGATTTGACCTTAGACTCTGAATTCTGACTTTTAAATCAGAATCTAACTTTTTTTCCTCTGAATTATTTTTTTCTGAAATGTTTTTTCTGAAAATTTTTGACTTTTTTCTCAGAATTAAAAATCTTTCTTGGAATTGACTTTAAAGTCAGAATTCTGACTTTTTTCTAAGAATTTTGACTTAATCATGAATCAAACTTTTTTCTCAGAATTCAGTTTTTTTTCTCAAAATTCTGACTTTGTTCTCCGAATTCTGACTTTCGATCTGAAAAGATTAAAGTAAATCTGCCTATTTGTGACCAGATTAGGACTCAAGTTAGCTCCAGGTTTAAACAGTTTTAAACTTGTTACAGTTTTGCTCTACAGAAAAACATACCAATAAATTGTGACTTCTGTGGAACTAGCATTTAAGTTTCAATGAAAGAATCTCAAATTCTTAAAAGTTGCATCAAAGCACTTTGGTTAAAATCTTATTTTTAAGGTGTAATCTCACCAGCTGAAGCTCAGGAGAATTACTGCTGTGAACCTTTTCAGTATTTTTCTGTCCGTCTCTTTTTCCCAGACGCCTTCTCAGCAGGCTGCAATGCTGGATAATGACCAGGAGGGGGTGACAGGGAGCAACCAGTGGGCTCCCTACTCACTCGGTCGAAGAGACGTTCCACCTGAGAACCTCATGAAAAAGGTCGATAAATCAGTGAATGTAAACCCAGTGAACTCAGACATGAGAAAAGTAAAACCTGGTTGTAGGGAAGTGGCGAGTGGCAGCGCCGCTGTGATTGTGACTAGTTGTCATTTTGTGGTTCTTGTTCCCACAGGGCGGACATCCACACAACCCCTCCCATCAGTCACACAACACCATGATCGTCACCTCCACCTCCTCGTCCTCGGCCGCCGCGCCTCACCGCGTTGTCGGGCAGCAGGTTTACGACGGGATGATGAACAAGGGGGGCCAATACCAGCAAGGAATGTCGCTGTCAGTGGTACCAGCAGGCGGTCCGGGCCAGTACCAAGGCAACGTGTCACAGGGTAAACAGCAGACCTCCATGCCACGCTTTAATGAGCTTTATTTTACATTTAATGCCTTGCAGCACATGAAATCTTACCATTTTTATCTTACTGTACTTGAAATAAAACAAGTGCAGTGAGTAAAAGTAGCTATTTGATCTTATTTTAACTAAATAATTCCTTAATATTGATGAAAAACTAGTGGATTATTTTTCTTATAACAAGGGGAAAATGTCTTGTAATAAGTGAATTAACCTGCCAATGGAAGAAGGACTTTTTCATCAATATTAAGAAATTATTTATTTGAAATAAGCTCATTTTTATTGCTGAAAAGTTTTCTCTTATTTTAAGACATTTTCCCCATGTGCCTAAAATCAGCTCTGCAAAAACACAAAACCTGATGAAGTATTTTAACCTAGTTTCTAATATCTGACTTTAAATAAGAGAACTAACTTTTCAGTGAATGATTCTTTAACACTGGTGTAAAAGTACTAGTTCCATTGGCAGATTAATTCAGCTGTAACATTTTACCCTTGTCATAAGTGAAACAATCTGCTAGTAGGACGAGTACTATTTCATCAATATTAAGGAATTATTTAGTTAAAACAAGTTCAAACAAGGTTTTCTCTTCTTCCAAGTGAGCTAAGATGTTTGCACTAGAAACTACATTAAAGTTACTTGGTGAGATTTTGTGTTTTTGCAGTGAAACGTATCAATATCCTTTGACTTTTCTAACATTTTGTCATATTGATGAAGTATTTGCAATTTAGTGAATACAAAATACTTCATATTTGTGATGTGGAAGGAAATTGAATGGTTTTGTAATCAGGAACACATGAAGAAGTCGTGTTAAAGACCAACATTCTTCATATTTAAGTCAATAAGAAGTCACTTAACTTCTTATTTTGACTCTATAATCTTAAAAATCTTTTTAAAAATAGTCTTAAAAGACGATAGTTGGCGTTTGAGTTTTGTCAGCAGTGTTTTCCAGTAACCACCTGGTCAAATGTTCAAATTTCCTGTCAAGTTTTCTGGGGAAACCCAGACATTTAAATGAGAAACCAAACTTTAGTTCGCTTTGTGTTTTGGTCAGGCCTTCCCTCCCCTGGCCAGGCGTACCCCAGCGGCGGCCTGCCCATGGCGCTGTCATCATCTGGGAACCAGTCTCAGTACAACCCCCACCCCTCCCATCAGCCGGCTACCAACCCGCAGTACCACATGAATCAAGGCATGACCCACAGCAACCAGGCCGTCATGGCAACCCACACCAACCCGCGGCCTCAGAGCGCCCGCTGCCTGCTGCAGACTAAAGGCCAGAAAAGCACCGACGGTTTCCAAGAGCAGGTATGGAGATGCTAGCAGGCTGTGCTGGTTCTGCTGCTGAGACACAGGAAACGTTAGCATTCCTCAAATACAGCAATGGCTGATTTTCCACAGGCAGATTTTGATGTAAAAAACATAAAGTCAGTCTTACCAACTATATTTGGTCTCGTTTATAGTGCAGATATGTTAGCATACTTGATTTAAAGCAAAACTAACTTATAAAGTAACTTTTTAGGAAGATATAGGAGCTTTTTTATGGAAATATTTAATATAATAGATGAACTACTTCCACTGGCAGAAAAATATCTTGTTTTAAGTAAATTAGTGTGTTTTTTTATTAATATTAAGGAATTTTTTACTTAATTCTTAGCCCCTATGTCTTGTTAAAACGTTACTTTTAGGTTTTATCTTATTTCAAGTGTACTAAGATGTTTGCTGATTGCTTGACCAACATCACTGCAAAAACTCTAAATCTTACCAAGTAATTTTGGTTGAATTAAGACAAAACTAACCTAAAGTCAATTTTTAATAAGATATAGGAGCTTGTTTTATGTAAATAATTCCTTAGTGGTGACAATTTAATTCCACTGGTGGATTTTTTTCACTCATAAAAGGAGAAAAATATCTTGTTATAAATGAAGTGCCACTTTTTTATTATTAATGTTAAGGAATTATTTACTTAAAACAAGCTCACATGTAAGTTAGTTTTACTTATATCAAGTGTACTAACATATTGCTCTAGAAATTAGACCAATAATTCCAATAATAGAATTTAATAGTTTGACCAACATCACTGTAAAAACTCTAAATCTTATCTGAAGTGTTTTTGGTCTTTTTTCTGGCTCAGATCACTTGAAAAAAGACAAAACCAACTTAAAGTAACTTTTCAGCCAGAAATAAGAGTTTGTTTCCAGTCAATAATTCATCAATATTGATGAAAAAATACTGTTTCCCTGGCAGATTATATCAATTATGACATGGAAAAAATATCTTGTTATAAGTAAAATAATCTGCACCTTTCCATCAATATTACTTAATTATTCAATAAAAAGAAGCTCCTGTGTCTTGTTGACAAACTGCTTGCATGTTATATTTGTCTTATTTCAAGAGTACTAATATATTTACACTAGAAACTAGACTGTAAATACTTTGTAAGGTTTTTTCTTTCTTTTTACAATGTCGCTGCAATAAACAAGCAGCTAATATTAATAAAATGTGGAGATAATTATGTAACTTAGCCGCCACGGAGCCACAGTCTGTGCTGAAACAGAGCCGGAGGTGTCAGTCGCAGTCAGAAACGCTGCGCAGATGGAGAGCTCAGAAAGGGACATGAAGTCATTTGCACCAGTCTGCACCACGACCTGCCTCCGGGTTTTTTTGTTTTTCTTGTTTCCCCCCCTTCATTGCAAGAGACAGCTTCCCATTATGCCAAACAGAAAACCCTGACAGCGTTATTGGTGGCCTGGTTGTTCCAGATAGCCGCCGAAGCGCCGCTCCTCGTGTTTGTTTGCTCTCTGCAGTTTTCGCCGTGCGTGCGTTTCACTTTCAGCTGTCTCTCTCTGCTCTTCCTGCCTAGCTGTGTGTGAGGATAGAGAAGAACCCCGGCCTCGGCTTCAGTATCTCTGGCGGCATCAGCGGCCAGGGGAACCCCTTCAAGCCCTCCGACATGGTACGACCTGACCCAGCCTGTCAGCCAATCACAGCCTCCTCAGCACTACCTCAGAGTTGCCATGGAAACTGCAGCTCGTTACCGCAGTGTTTGTCTGCGAGGCAGAGAGGCCGACGTGGTTGACTTACAGTGAATATTTTTATTTTTATAACCAGCTGAGGTTCATTTATTAGGCTTAATTTGACTTAAAGAGGCAGGTTATGTTTGTTTCCAGGCACATTGAGGCATTTTGTAGCTAAGCTAACCAGAGATGGGTAGAGTACCCAAAACTTGTACGCTAGTAAAACGTAGCCAAGAAATTACTCAAGTAAGAGTAAAAACGTATTTGGTAAAAAGTTTACTCAATTACTGAGTAACTGATCAAATTACCAATCATTTAATATTTAAAAATATAAAATTAAGTCAAAATTTTGGTATTTTAAGGACCAAAATGACAAAATTCATCAAAGTAATAAAATCAGGCAAATTAAATTTTTCCAAATCAGTTTCTTTCAAAATAAAACTTATGAAACTTTAACAAAACCTGCAGATGTGTGTCTGGTGAATTTTTGGTTAAAATATGTTTGTTTTTCATTTAGCAGGTAGAAAATCCAGAAAATTTACTCAAGTAAGAATAAAAAATACAGCATAATAAAAATATTTTTTATCCAAAACAGTTACTCAAGTAAATGTAAGTCAATACTACTAAACTTTATGATCAAGTAACTATATTACCTTCAGTTGTTAAAAAATGCTATAAATGTCAAATATGTCTTGAAATTGGGCCTCTGTCTCTTTAAATCCTCGCGCTCTCTCTGAAGTCATCGCAGCATGGCTCCTCTAGTGACCCTTTAAAAACGTTTTTATCAGTGAAGTAGCTCGTATGATGAGGTCAGCAGATCCTTGAGGTGTTTGCTGATTGCTGCTGGCTAGTCTGAAGGAGCTGAGTGGGCGGTGCCCTGTGAGGAGCCTCCAGGAAGGGCTGCGCCTCAGAGGCGGGGCTACGTCCACCGAGCTGAATGGTTGCCATGGAGATTAGAGGATTTCTAAAACGTGAATGAAAATATCAAAGTGGTGCTTCGGGTATGATTTTGATGTAAAGCTACAAAACGCTGATTTAAGCAAACACTGGCCCTTTAAATGTATTAAAAACGTAACTGAAATTCATCAGGTTAGTAGAAAAAACCTAACATATTTTCCGCCGTCTGCAGCTGTTCTGAGCCGCCTTGTAGCGTCATCAGACTCAGATCTTACAAGAAACGCCAAGCTCTTTCATCGATGGGACTTCTAAATTTGACTGAGCCCGTCTGCAGCAGCCTGAGCCCGTTGGGTCGGAGATCCCCCAGGCCCGCTCTACAAGGCGATCTGTCCCAGAAACAAGACACTTCGCCCGGCCTCAAGGAGCGCGGCGCCGCACACAAAAAGCTCCAGCTGCTTTTTTTAGCCGTCTGCTCAGTTCTGGGACGCTGTGGGCGATTTTAGATGTTGCTTTGATTCAGGGATGGAAGGTTTGACGTTTTATTCTGACAGGACGTCCCACTCTGAGGACGAAGTTTTACTGTGAAGGTAGAAAGAAAACTGTTGTTTAACTTTTATATTAAGGTCGGGTAGCTGCTGACTTGAGCAGTTATTTTATAGTTCCTATTATACCTGGTGATGCAGCAGCAGAGTCTCAGCAGATGAACTTTTCTCAGTAAGTCATGACAGAATGCGTGCTCTATAAAAAAACATCTTAAATGATGATATTTTATTGTGAAGTTAGTAAGTAAATTTTATTTATAGAGGACCTTCCTCAGACATCAGTCACAAAGTGGGAATTATTTACTTTAGAAAAGGTTTTTGTTTACTTTTAAGCATAATTAAAAAAGTATTATTATGTAAAATTTACTCTTTTAAGCTTTACATCATGTTATAATGTTATTAACTCATGAAAAACATATCTGGAAATAGTTTACTCTCCCATGGCAACCAGTCAGCTGGGTGGACCTAGCCCCGCCTTCGAGGCTCAGCTCCTTCAGACTAGCCAGCAGCAATTAGCAAACACCTGGTGAAACCGCACATCTGCTGAGCTTTTTATGCAACGCTGGTCAAAATGTTGTTAAAGGGTTAACAGAGGAGCCATGTTGTGATGAAGGCGGAGTTACAGAAAGACCAGGACCTTTTAAAGAGACAGAGACCCAATTTCAAGGTATTAAGTTACAAAGTAAAATTTATTCTAAGTCATATTTGGTATATATAGTATGTGTTTAACAACAGAAGGTGAGATGGTTACTTGGTTTTACCATAAAATGGCAAACACATAATACTGTCCCTTTAATTTGTTGGAATAACCCTTAAAATTTTTATTTTATTTAATTGGGAATCTGCAGAATATTATCCAATGAATCTGAGATTCTGTAAATATACTACAAAACACTGCTGAGCTGTAACTTTACTGTCTTTTACAACAGCAAGAAAACTCAATAAAACCCATTAGAGTGAATTATTCTGCAAAGTCCTTTACATCTTAGCATGGAGGAAGGTATCAGGTGAAACACCCTGTAAATCTATGAGGAGCTTTAAAATACCAACTCTCTGCGTTCCAGTACAAAACAATTATTGTTCAGTAAAACATCAGCAGATATTTTGCTGATTTTCACTAATATTTACCCTGGATGTAGCAAACGGGGTGTTTTATATAAAAGAACGATACCAGGTTTAGGCTTTTAAATTCACAAAATTGCACATCAGTGCTTTGATTACCAGAGCTAAAGACATACAGTGACACTAATCCTTAGTGCGGTAGCGCCCTCTAGTGTTCAACTTGCTTTTTGCATTATTTTGGAATGAATTAGCTCAACATGGTGTGTCAAACTGAAGGTTCTGGGGCCAAATCTGGGCACACAGCTTCTTATGTGGCCCTCTGGACTCCAGAGAGGTGCAGAAATCAAACCTAAGGTGCTTAAATATTATTTTATCAAGCAGTTTTTTTGTTTGCTGCCAAACAGTCAGTCCCTCCAGTTTTTGCAATTTCACACAGAATCAACATGTTTCGTGCTAATGCATAATCATGAGTTTATTGCAAATTTTCCACAAAGAATGGTCAACAACATTCGGCTAGCTAACTCCCACCTGCCTCAGCTGTAGCACAGAAATCACATTTACTGCCATACGAAAGCACAAAAATGTTTAATATATCTCCAGAAAACAATCATTAAAGAGGGACGGATCAGTGTGAAGAGATATGTAGAGCAGAACTCATTTAATGTGCACACAGCTGTTTATTAGCGTTAAAACAGTTTGCTAAAGGTTTTTATCAATACGTTCTTTGAGATCTAGATGTGGTTCAAATTGCAGATTGACATCCTTGACATTGGACATACTGTACAATGCAAGGCATAAATGTAACGTTTTCTATAAAAGTCGCCTGATAATAAATAGGAACTTTAATTTGTATTGAAGTGAAGAACTAAAAAGTGACGCCTAATTAAGTTCAAGTCGCAGCAGTGTATTCTCTTCCTGCTCTGAGTCGGGTTTGGTCCATTGATGGCGCCTGCAGAAGTCATTATTCGGTGTCTGAAGAGCAACAACAGTAATCCTGCAGGATTGACTTTAAAAAACGTAGCGGCTCTCTGCACCTCCGGGTCCGTTTCAGTTCTGGTTAATTAGAGCGCAGTAAGAAGAAACGTTGCCTCATATTGACTGGATCTTTGATCTGTTCGCTTTTCAGAAGAAACTGTTTCCTTCCTGCTTGTCTTTCTTCTCCTCTATATGTATTATGTAAGGCTCTCCTCTGAAAGGTAAAACTAACAAAATGAAAACCTGAAACAAGTGAAAACAAAAACTGTAACTATAATATAAAACTATCTTTTCTTTTAATTTTTGTATATACAACAAACATTACAGACTGACAAAAACCAAAAAGAGGTATTGTTCTACAAAACAATGAACCAGATAATAGAATGAATAACAAACAAGGAAGTTTACATTAAAATGGAAACATTCGAAACAAAAACAAAACACGGAACATAAGCAGCTGGTGTCGCAAGATGCGGATTAGGAGATACTTTTTTCAGTTATTTTCTTTTTGCATTATTATTTCTATTCTCTTTTCTATACGGTTAGATTATCCCAACGTCACAGATATTTTGGGTAGAAGAGTAAAAAAGAGGGAGAAAATAGAAAGCAAACAGATAAATAAATAAAAGTACATCCCAGAACAAAGCATAAATATATAAAGGATAACTTTAAAAAAATACACTCTGGGATCTTATTATTAGGCTCTCCCATTTCCTCTCTCCTCTCCTGGTGTTTGGTGGCACTAATTACCTAAAACAGACTGGAATTACAGATATAATAGTCTTTGTTCTCATTTTTATGAATCTTTCATTCTACGTTTTTGCAAAAAAAAAGAAGTAATTTTTTAAAATCTTTTGCTAAAATGTCGTCCAATTAAACGGTTGTGTTTTTCTGTGATGAAAGATGAATTTATTTCAAGCTAATGATGGTTCTTTTACCAGAAATGCCCTCCACTGGGGACGTTGTCCTTTAAAACTCCACTTTTTTCCCCTTTTCTTATATCACTGTTGCACACTAAGCTAACTCTGATTTAGCTGCTAAAATCTCATCAGTCTGTGGAAAATATTTCCCCGTTTTCCAGATTAAGACCATTTTAACGATACCTTACGTTGTTGTGTTTTTCAGCTCTGTGTGCAACTGTTTTACACTGTTACTAATATCAGCTGAAGGCATATTTCCTTAAAATATACAGTGAGCTTTATCCAATCAAAGACTAATTCACTCCAAGCAAATGTCAGTGAAATCATTGTCTTTTCAAGAGTCTGGATGGCAAACCAACCAAGTTTGTTGTGGGATAATTGGAGTATTTTACCGTCTGTATGAGGCTCACTGTATGATTGTCAGTGTTGCCACATGTTGCAACTTAACACCTATTTGTGTCTCTTGCTGTGTCGACTCACTCACTGTAGTGTCCTGGATGGTGCTGCACCGTCTCTACTGCATCATTTCTTTATGTCTCCGGTTCTCTCGTGTCCCTCCTTAACGGCACATTTATCTGTGTTCAACATGTAAGCCGCCTGTTGAACCGTGTGGAGTTTCTGCAGCTGCATTGTCTGACTCCTCTGTGTTTGAAAACATCTTTCAGCTCTGGGTGAAAAGATGTTGGTGTTTTTACAATCTCTGCCTTGGGTAATTGAGAGAAAAGGAACAAACATTGGGGGAATGATTGCTGATATCTACTTATTTCCAAACCCACACTTATTTTTCTTCCCATATTCTTGAATTATTTGCTCTTTGTTTACTTTACTACATTTTTAGCTCTAGCCAATAAAAACAATTTTCTTTGAAAAATGCTAAAGCAGTTTCTCAAATAAAAAAGCAGCATTATCATAAACAATCTTTAGTAGTGCTTTTGCAGTATTTTCATTCCTTTGAGGGAGAAATCTGATTTGTTTAAATCTTCGTTTTGTGTTTGGGGTTGGGTTGGATATTGAGATAAGCATGAGAAAGGCAAAGATTCTAAACCATCGTGTCCCTGTGTTGTCCTAACGGTGTATCATTTTGACTTATAGGGTATCTTTGTTACTAGGGTACAGCATGACGGGCCCGCCGCCTCCTCACTGAAGCCCGGAGACAAGATACTGCAGGTAACGTCCTCCCACTCATCATAACGTCAGGCTGCAGTCAGCAACATCCGACCTTTTCAAATAATGAGGCAGCATATTCAGCAGGACATAGCGCACAGTTTTCCATTCAAAGATGGGATGGAATCTCATCTTAGTAGCAACATGCAGTGCCTATAGTCACGTTGCAAAACTGCTAGCCAACGATAACGACCATCGGTTTTGGCTAAAATGAGCTAAATCTTAAATGTATACGTGATATATGAAATTGTCAACACTTAGATGACAAGGTCAGGAAAAAGTTTTAATTAAAAAAAATAGCCAGGGGGACAGAAGTTGGTCAGCTATGCTAGCTTGACTATGACAATCTCAATGTGTAGACGTGCTGTGGAATTTCATGTTTTGGTTTAAAAAAATGGCAACACACACACTCTGACAAATAATCATTAGAGCAGGTTTTAAATTAACTTATCAACCACCACAGTGTTTGTACAATCGCTTAATAATCACAGAATAAAACATTATTTAGCAGTTATTAATGTTTTTCTCTCAGACAAAAACACATTTTTGTTCGCAATCTTATTTTATTTTTTTTTTTTTTGCAAACAAAAATACATTTCCCACACAGAAATGTTTCCCAAATATTTCTATGTGTGGGAAATATTTGCGTGTTTTTTTGTGTTGAAACCTGATACCTTAGTGAAGCTGTTGTCACTCAGTTACTATGGCAACAGATCTCTGCATAGAGAGTAAGAAAACAGAAAAATGCGAGTGGTTTTGAGTCTCCAGGTTTCTTTTTGTTAACGGAGTTGCTCTATCGCGGCGACACGGCTATGGATGGCAAGTAAAAGAATCATCTTTTACCAAAAATGTTTGGTAATTTTTCTTTTCTCAAAAAAGCAAGACTTTGTTGATCATGATTGATTTGTGAAAGTAATTTTAAAAAAGTAAAACATCTAAGAGGTTTTTATAGGCACTGTAGCTGCATTAAATATGAGGATTTACAATGTTAAAGATCCACATTTGATTCTGCTTTATATTCTGCCTCGGTATCATGACCATACAGATATCTGGCATGAACTTTCTCCCCCCGACTGTTTCATTTTTGTTTTCATCATTAGTTTTAAAAGCTTAAATATTAGAGCTATATTCTTTAATAAGAGACCTATAACATATTAACTACAAACTCCATGTTTAATATAAGTTATAGACCATAATATAATGTAATATTACATTCCTAACTTGTAGGAATTGTCGAGAAATAGGAATAAAAATCTCCTTCTGATCTTCATAATGAGTCATGTAGTTCTGTTGTTTAAATTATTTCACTTATAACACGGCAAAACTGTCTTGTTATAACATAATTAATCCACTTCTTTCCTAATTTTAAGGAATTATTGTCCTAAAACAAGCTCCTATATATTGCTGAAAACTTACTTGTAAGTTAGTTTTGTCGTATTTCAAGCTTACTAAGATATTTTTTCTAACAACTGGACCAAAAATACTTGGTAAGGTTTTGTGTTTTTGCAGTGTAGAAGTCAATGCTGGTAACCAGCACATGTCTGTTTGCAATTTAGGTAAACAAGCAATTAATCAATAACAATATATATGCAGATAAGCACATGATCAGTATCAATAGCTAATAAATCTGGTAGAATACTCAATAATTTCATTGAACTCTGATCCAGAACTGCACAGCATTCTGGGGGATTAAGCTGCTCTCACAGCTAGCTGAGCAAAGGGTAGTGGAATCAACTCACTCTCTCACTCTTTGGTTACCTAGCAACTCACTCACTCTTTGGTTACCTAGCAACAACCTTTTGAGTAACTGTTTCCCCACCATGCCTCATAACTGCTTAAAAATAAAGAAAAACAATATTCTCACCCCCAGTTTGGCAGCATTTCATACATTAAAAACAAAAAGCTAATCAATAATGATCAATATCGACTGATATGAAACTCTTATAGATTTTCATTTTATCCTAATACTTTAATACTTTCATTTTCTACAGAAGAACTCATACAGTTGTAGCTCAGTGTTTCTCAAACTGTGGTCCGCCCCTGGTGGGTGTGCCAGGTACTGCATGTAAAGTGATGATCGGAGGAAACCAAGTCATTCCTGCTGAGAGTTTTCATGAGTCGTTCACGAACGATTCAGTTCTTTTGAACGGGTTTCAGTTGGTGAGAACTGTTCTTTGTTTTTTACGACTTTGCTTCCTCATAATGCAAATCCGGCCCACCATAGCTTTTTATGTGGCCCTCTAGACTCTGAAGTGACATTCATAGAACAGGATAACAGCGTTCTTACATATTATTTTATCAATCAAATCAAAGCAGTTTTTATCTGTTTACTGTCAAATTACATCAATCAGTCCCTTCTGTTTCTTGTGAATTACTGTGGAAATTCACACAAAGTCAACAAATCCCTGCACTTTTTGTGCTAATACATAAATGTAAGTTTTATTGCAGAATTTTGGATCTAAGTGATTGTTTACAGTGTTTCTTACTTCTACTAAACAGCTGCTTCAGCCTCACTTAATGTCAAGTTATAATCTATAATTATATTGCAAGTAATAAAAAGCTGCATTTACTGTCAAACATAAATACAAATATTTCTAAATTAATAACACAAACACTGATTTTTATTGCAAAAAATCACAAAAATAATTGCAAAATCCTAGAAAGACTGAAAAGATTTTCAATATTATTTAATTTAAAAATTGATTTATATTTTAACAGTTTTGTTTGCGGGTTTTATTAATACATTCTGGGACAACCGGCCCTTTAAGAACATTCATGATTTTGATTTGGCCCAAAATTAAAATGATGTTGACATTTTAATTTTGATGTTGTGTTATCACGGGGCAATTTAAGGTTCGCTGGTCTGTGATTGTTTGTTAAATGTGATTCTCAGCCTGAAACAGTAACGTAGCTCAATGCAATCGTTTAAACTGCACACATAAGGACAGCTAAAACTTCAATCTTTCGGTTTTGGAACATTAACAGATCAATCAAGACAAGAAATCAGTGTCATCTATGTTTCCCCTGCCTCCTCTCTGTTGTCTATCATCTTCACTCCTAAAGTTGTACAGTTTAGCTGGATGAACTCATCTGAAAACCCTTTTTTGTCTTTACCCCTTCTCTTTCTACAGCATGACTGTGTAGCTCCTCCTCTTCTCTCTCTTTTCCCCCAACAGTGATGTGTTACTGAGATAATGATGGCAGTGACCCTCCATCCTCCCACAAAACACTCACACATTGACATGTGTATGGAAAATCTGCAGAACACATACCTCTATACACACATGTGCACACACACACATTGCTGTTGACTGTGCTGCGTGTTTGCCTTGCAGGCTAACGGACATAGTTTTTTACACATGGAGCACGAGACAGCCGTCTCTCTGCTGAAGAGTTTCCCTCGGACCGTGCACTTGGTGGTTCTGAGAGACGGCAGCACGCGATAGAAATAGTTTTATAACAAACAAACCCACTTCCCATCTCTACTCATCTCCATTCAACTCTACCCCACCTGCCCTCTGCTGGAGGCTTGTGGAACTGACATATGAGCCGTCTTTTTTTTTTCTTCTTCTTCTTCTTGGTTTTTGTAACCTTTTTAAAGGAACACACAGACATCTATTTGCCTATTGCTGGACCAAAGGCAAATACTAGTGCCAAAAGTACCATGGGAAACATCTCTTCTCTTCT